>NC_056739.1:602840344-602957844 GCF_019279795.1 Protopterus annectens | reverse complement strand
GTTACCCAGTGATTGGCCGCTGGGCTTTATATGTGTCCCATGATTTGGTGGTTTAATGCTGCAAGTGTTTTGCTATTGGTTACCTTGTAAAACTTTTGTATTTCCTGTATCCTAATCAGCAAGTATGCATTACTTTAAAACATTACAGTCTCTAAAACTTACATCCATTTGTTCTGATGAAGTCCCACAAATAAAAGGCGAAAGTGCTTAAAATACCTTATCTGTGGTTCTTTGCCTCTACCAGCCCAACGTTTTATTTTATGTTGTTTTAGTTCAAAATGTTGGCAGTTCTAGGTGCTCGGTGCCATATATATATATATATATATATATATATATATATATATATATATATATATATATATATAAATATAAATATATATATATATATGTATATATATATATATATATCAATATATATATATATATATATATATATTAGATATAGATATATAGATAAATATAGATATATAGATATACAGATATAGATTCTCTCTGTCTCTTTATATATATATATATATATATATATATATATATATATATATATACACACACACACACACACACACACACACACACACACACACACACACACACACACAAAATGATACTAATATTATTTATTTACATATCTATAGATGTTGCATAGCTGCTGTTATGATTCTTAAAAAATACAACAGTGCCACTGTGCTTTTGATTGATGAATAAATACTCTTTACTCATAATCAATTTAAAACAGAACATACAGATTTATTTTAAGCTGGGGGAAGCAGCCACTCCCCAAGAAGCTGAGATTGTGCCACCACACTCCTATAGCTTTATAATGAGATTTCAATGCCAGAAATCAGAGCATTGACATTAGATAAACAGACTTATTACAGACTAGCACAATATGACATCAGGACTTAATGGATTAAATACTCTATTTTGGCAAGAGTAGATCAAACCAGGAGCATTGCCTGATTAAGTTACTTGCTCAGTTACAAAGTAGGCAAATGGAGGTAATGGGGTCAAACTCTAGATCATAGGCAACTCATAGCTTTAATCACCTGTGTCAACTGCCAATCCATGCTTTGGCAGAGTATGTGTGATGAACCAAATGACTATCCTGGAAATTATTCCAATTTACACCCAGAGGTTTGTTTCAGTGGAAAATGGCAGCATATATATCACGTTTTAAAGGAACATTATGCTATTCTATTGCAATTGGGTTTAGAAGCTGTTGATGCTCACATTTTTTTTCTATTCTCTGTGTCTGTGTGACTCTGAGCAAGTCACTTAACCAGACACTATTCCCAGGCTGAGTCTGAAAAAGGTCCATGGACTCTACCCCAGAAAACAAATACAAATACAAGAAAATCAATTCTTAGGAATTATTTAATTTTCAGTATCGAAATTACCTTTCAGGGAAGAATTAGCATGCCTGCTATGAATCTACAAGATCTCAAAAACTAATAAGAAATCAAACAGCAATAGTGCAAAAGTGTTATGTTGCAATTCAAATACTTTTTGGCTAATGTGTAAACCCTATAATACAGGAAATAAATGAACATGGAGGTGACAGGTGAGTGGAGGTGTCCTCATCCAGACAGCCATTATGGTGTTTTTACCCTTATACATGTGTGGTGATGTGAGCAATGACTATGTTTCTAATGTAGACCCTAACCCCACTTTGTAAGTTTCTAATGTAGACCCTAGCCCCACATTCTAGTGGTTGTAGATGCCTGCATTACTGTGGGGTCCCACTGTGCCCTCCCTCTCCAATGAGGGTGAGGTATTCAATGGTAATGCGGGGCTGTCTGTTAAAGCTAGTATGTCAAGTAGCATATGTTTTTAGTTAGGGCCGTATTATTTTACTCTGCAAGATTCCACTTGTATGTAACAAATCAAACAGTAGGCTGCCAGGATATGTGAGTCAGCATTAGCTTCTCACTGCATTACACCCCTGACCAACTCTACAAGTGACTAAGCTGCTAATCAAACTGAGGCCATCTAGGTCATAGTCAGGGCTTTATTATTTTCAGGCACAGAGCACGACTCGATGCTGAACTCTTTTTCATTAAACTACTCATGAAATGTGTGCACTATTACTTTTGCCCTATAAATAACAAAATATGAATAAACTATAATTAAAAAGTACTTCTTATAACAATTTGAATTATAAATGTGGCTTTATTTAAATATTTCCTCCTATGCACAGATACGAATTATGGCTTCTCTATAATCTATATAAAAACTGAACTTTCCAAAGAAAATACACGTGGATAAAAAATACTGAACATCAAGTATGATTTTTTTTTCCGGGTCATATCTCAACTTTTCTGATACTGCAGTTAGGCCCAGTACATTGGACCACCTTACATATTTTAACTTTTGCAAAATATAACAGACAAACAAAGGTAATGACCAAGAAGCAAGAGCTCCTCTCGCAAAAATAAAAAATTAAACACCCAATCAAAATGCTGAGGAGCAGACCAGGACTGTGTGATCGTATCAGCATAAAACACAGTTTTTCAATATTCAAACTCAATAAAGCTGGAAGCCAAAAACAAATCCACGTACAGGACTAAACTCCAATGGATTATTGCAAGCAATGGCAAACGCTTTCACCCATGTGGGTTTCTTCAAGCCAAAAAGCACTCACAGTACAGAACTAATTTATATTCACATTAATCACTACAGTTATGATATCATATCCTGTTGGCTAATTATTCTTAAAATATTAGTACATCTCTATACAGGGAACAACCTGTAACATAACATATCTGTCAACAGGAAAACAATAAAAAAGCATATTTAGGATCTATTCAAAATGTATGTTCACAAATATAAAATTGCTTATCCATTAATAAGACATCACATATTGCATTAAAAATCATTCACTTCTGTTTGTTTCTCTATTAAAATCACTTAAAATAGACAAGAAAAAGTCAACACGTGTCTATAAAATTAATGTAAAAATCTAAATGAAAGCATTTAAAATTTCACTACTAACTTCCTGCTTTTTAATACTGGTTTAACTGATATTTTATCATTCAATCCAGGCTCCTGCTCTGCCTGTAACCTAATAATCCACTTAACCTCTGTATTTTCAGTGTAATTCCTTGCCCCCCCCCCCCTTTAAGCTAACAGTGTTGACTTGCAACACTTGAAACCTAAAGGAATGTTGTGAATCAGTGTCCAAGTCATGTTTAGAAAGGGCATTCTTAACTGATCTAATACGCATATGGTATTGGTGTTCTCTAATTCTGTCCCGTAGCCTTCTGTCCATTTTTCCTATGTAAAACGCAGGGCATGCCATACAACGGGCAAGGTAAACAACATGTTTGGTTGTGCAGGTAGCTACGGAATCAAACCTAAATCTCCTCCCTGTGACTGGATGCACAAATACAAGGTCACTATTTAAATTGCCAGAATAGTTACAACTATTACAAGGGATAGTACCCAAAGAGAAAGTGCCTCTAATATCCATATGAGTAGCTCTCGGATAACATAACAGTCTTTTAGGTTCTTCCTATTCCTGAACTGGAAAAAGGGTCTATCACCTACAATCTCTTTCAAGTGTGGGTCCACCATAAGAATCCCCCAGTTCTTGATAAAAACTTCACTAACTTCACTAATGTCCTGTTTATAATTAAGCGACAACCTCACCACAGAATCATATTGCCTCTTACTATCTACCTTGGGCTCTATTAATTTAACAGTACCACCACTATCAGCAAAATAAGGGGCAGCTGCATCCATTCTTAACAAATTAATACCTTCAAAACCTGCTACAACTTCATTTAAACTATAGGATCTTTCAACCAGCATATTTTGTAAACCAGCTAGTTCCTTTATGAAACCATCATCTGTAGAGTTCAATCTAGAGGCACGTATCGCCTACCCTCTAACAATATTCCTGAAAACATACCTGGGGTGCATACTATCCCTGTGTAAAAGTGTATTTTTGTAGCAAGATTTCCTTAATACACCTGTGTTAAGCAATCCACTAGGTAGACATTCCACAAACACATCTAAACAAGATATCTATCTATCTGATTCTTCCATGGTAAACTTTAAAAAACTTGTAAGTGAATTCACTTCATCCAAAAAGCTTCGTAGTGCCAGATCAGTTCCTGCCCATAACAGGAAGAAATCATCTACAAAGCGAGTGTAAAATATAACATGTTTTTTGAAACTGTATAACTGAAACAATTTCTCCTTCTCCCAGACTGCCATAAACAGGTTGGTGTAGCTATTGGCACACTTAGTGCCCATAGCCACACCATCCTTTTGAATATAGGGAATATCATTAAAGAAAAACACATTATTCTCAAGGATAATCTCCAATAAGGCACATATTAGATCTATCTGTACTACTGTATAATCTGTCTCCTCCATGCAACATCTATGTATGCTCTCTATGCCTTCCCCATTAGGTATGACAGTAAACAAGGATTGTACATCCAAAGTAACAACTTATAAACAAAATCATCTGACAATGTAACCATTCTATTATATAACATAAGTAGAAACTGTTTAGTGTCCTTCAAGATATGGGGGAATTTCTCTACCACTGATCTTAAAAACTTTTCTATATATAAAGACATGGGTTCAGTAATCCACCCTCTGCCTGCTACAATTGGTCTCATGGGGGGAGAAACAGGGTCCTTGTGGACCTTGAGTAAGCCTTGGATAACAGGAATGAAAGGATTTTCTACAAAAAAGAAGTGAAACAGCTCTAAACTAATTATCTTGCTTCTATGTAAGTCATCTAACATATCATAAATACGTACGACCTTATTCTCTATATCTCCCACAGACATATTAAGGTAAAATCTATCATCACTCAACATATTTATCATAGTATTCTGATACCTCACCCTGCCCATAACTACAATAGATCCTCCCTTATCCGCAGGCCTAATCATTATCATATTGTCACTCCTAAGTATATTAAGTGCAGTCCTCAATTTAGGGGATAAATTACTAAACCACTTCCTTTTTCTATTTTCTGTATCCCACTTATGTAGGTCATCCTCAACCAACTTGATAAATGCATCCAATAAAGGATTCAAGGTAGGGGCATAGGTGCTCGGTTTCTTAAAAATAGTACCTACTGAAGTCATCGGCTGAGTGCCATAATCTAGTTTAAGTTGCACATTACACTCAATTATGCACAGGACATTAGTGAAGTTAGTGAAGTTTTTATCAAGAACTGGGCGATTCTTATGGTGGACCCACACTTGGAAGAGATTGTAGGTGATACACCCTTTTTCCAGTTCAGGAATAGGAAGAACCTACAAAGACTGTTATGTTATCCGAGGCCTACTCATATGGATATTAGAGGCACTTCCTCTTTGGGTACTATCCCTTGTAATAGTTGTAAGTATTGTGGCTATTTAAATAGTGACCATTTGTGCATCCAGTCACAGGGAAGAGATTTAGGTTTGATTCCGTAGCTACCTTTACAACAGAATATGTTGTTTACCTTGCCCGTTGTATAGCATGCCCTGCGTTTTACGTAGGAAAAACAGGCAGAAGGCTACGGGACAGAATTAGAGAACACCTATACCATATACGTATTAGATCAGTTAAGAATGCTCTTTCTAAACATGTCTTGGACACTGATTCACAACATTCCTTCAGGTTTCAAGTGTTGCAAGTAAACACTGTTAGCTTAAGGGGGGGGGGGGCACAAGGAACTACACTGAAAATACAGAGGTTAAGTGGATTATTAGGTTACGGGCAGAGCAGAAGCCTGGATTGAATGATAAAATATCAGTTAAATCAGTATTAAAAAGCAGGAAGTTAGTAGTGAAATTTTAAATGCTTTCATTGTAGACTTTTACATTAATTTTATAGACACGTGTTGACTTTTTCTTGTATATTTTAAGTGATTTTAATAGAGAAACAAACAGAAGTGAATGATTTTTAATGCAATATGTGATGTGTCTTATTAATGGATAAGCAATTTTATATTTCTGAACATACATTTTGAATAGATTCTAAATATTTTTTTTATTGTTTTCCTGTTGACAGATATGTTATGTTACAGGTTGTTCCCTGTATACTGAGATGTACTAATGTTTTAAGAATAATTAGCCAACAGGATATGATGTCATAATTGTAGTGATTAATGTGAATATAAATTAGTTCTGTACTGTGAGTGCTTTTTGGCTTGAAGAAACCCACGTGGGTGAAAGCGCTTGCCATTGCTTGCAATAATCCATTGGATTTTAGTCTGTACGTGGACTTGTTTTTGGCTTCCAGCTTTACTGAGTTTGAACATTGAAAAACTGTGTTTTATGCTGATACGATCGAACAGTCCTGGTCCTTTTGCAAAATATGTTTTATATTTCAAATATATGATTTTTTTGTAAGTGACTGTAAAAACCTGTTTAACGATGTATTTCGCCTTTCATAAAGTCCTCCCTTTACTGAAATAAATATCCTGCCAGTAGGAAAATAATATTGGGTCTGTATTAAAATAACAAAACCTCACTTACGCGAATACCTAAAAGCCGACACATAAATAGCAAACAGCGAAAACACAGAACGTCCTGAAGCGCGAAATTTGAAATATCGAATTGCCATAGTTGGCCAAACCCACCACCTGCTACGTACTACCTACCCAAACAAAATAAATAATCCACACTTCCCCATATCTACACTTCTCCCATATATCCCATATCCTAATCAAACATTCACTACACACAAATGTATCTAACTATAAACAAACAACACCCAACTATTGGAAAAGTATAATTTACGTATGCATTCAGCTACACAACTATATTACTATACATACACTTAACATAACCCTACTTCTAACCCTAAAGTAAAGATTGCATGTATTACTATGTATGCACTTACCTTAACCCGCACCCTAACCCTGAGGTCAGTAACAATTGCACATTTACGTTAGGGAGCTATACCAGATAAGGGCCAACTATGACAATTCAATATTTCGAATTTCGTGCTTCAGGATGTTCGGTGTTTTTGCGGTTCGCTATTTATGTGTTGACGTTTAGGTATTTGCATAAGTGAGGTTTCGCTATTTTAATATAGACCTAATCTATCCATGTGAATTTTCAGTAAGTGATAAGAAAATGCTGCAGTGTAGTCAATATATAGCAGCTCCATCCCTTGTTCATAGGTTCATAGGTAGGTACTAGGCTATCGGCCCTAGGACCTATACAAGCCTCGCCATAACGATTTTCTGGATATTGCTTCCCACAAATATTTACTGGACCCCTGTCTAGCAGGGCTACTGATGCGATCCCCAGGGTTAATTTCCTTTCTCCCATCCATGTATTGTACAATATATCTTGACATACCCATTTATCATATTTTTGTGGAGATTTGTTAAGACATGATAATGGTTATCATTTCATAGCAATTGTATATTTATACTTATCATTTATAAAAATTAGCAGCATTACCCTCTTTTTGGATTTTTTGAAAATGAATTTTGTATTTTTTTTTTGCAAATAATGCAATGATAACCATTCTTTTTAACTCAAATAGAAACATGATGTCTCTTTCTGTGTTTTACCAGTTGGGTTATCTCATTAAAAGAAGTTTTCATACATTTGGAAAGCTTGAAAACACTTGCATATATAAACAATTATTATCATTATCATGTAAGGGACTTGTCTTCAGTGATGAGTAATCATTTTCAAATTTCCCGATATCGAAATCTTCACTATCAAAATACAAAAAAAAAAAAAAAGTAAATAATAAAGAAAGAGAAAAGAGGAAAAAAACTCTTCCTTTTCTCAACATAATTATTTTCCAAAACTGTATCACCATTGCTCTTTAGAAAAAGAATGTGTTTGATTGACTGTTGGCTGGGCAATAAATTCAGAATATTTTTTGAGGTCTCTGACAATATCAGTATTTTTCAACTCTGGGAACGTTCGATAAATGTCATATCTTGGTAGAATACAGAGATGAGTTAATTGGTGTAATATATGAGCAATTAATTATCTGTAGAAAATGTTCATATTGTCTGAGTCTCCTGGTCCATTCTTGTGGAATACAAAGATTGACTTTCTTCTTGTGTTGAAGCTGCTAATAAAAGTTGCAAAATCCTTTACTAATGCATTCTATGGGCACATACAAGAATGCATGGATCGTGCCATCCCAAGCAAAACCAAGACTCACTCCTCCAAGAAAAGGAAACCAGTCTGGTGGACTCCTGCCATAAACAAGCTATACAATAGAAGGAGGAAACTAGTACAGAAAACAGTAAAATCCCAAGAAGGGAAGACATCTCTGATCGGTATCAGCAAGAAACTACGATCACCTCATAAAATCATCCAAAGCAAGCTTTGAAAGAAAAATTGCCAAGGACTCCAAAGATAACCACAAGGCATTCTTTAGCTATGTCAAGAATCTAAGTGGCAATGCTCAGATCTGCTCAGAGTTAGTGTAGAATGGCACAAAATACACTGAACCGACTGATATCGCCAACATCCTGTCAGACAGGTTCAGCGCAAACTTCACCCCCCTCTCAACCCCAAAAGGGCCCATAACCATACCATAAGAATGTAGAGTCCCTGAAATCACAGACACTCAGGTTAAAACAGCCCTCTCCAAAGCCAAAAACACAGCATCAATGGGACCGGACGGTGTCCCAGGCTGTGTCCTACACAAGCTCAAAGACGAACTAACCCCTCACCTAAACACACTGTTCAAACTCAGCCTCTCCACAAGATACATACTCATGGAGTGGTGCACAGCAATGGTTATTCGGCTACACAAAGGTGGAGCCACAGCAGACCCTGGGAACTATCACCCTATAAGTCTGACTAGCTTGGTCTGCAAGGCTGTGGAGCGCATCATCATGGAACTCATTAACAGAGACATTGGGAACCTCCAAACACTGGACCCTACCCAGTTCGGCTTTGTTAAGGGCAGATCATGCCTCCTAAACCTGGTGGACTTCTTTGAGACAGTTACCAAGGCTATAGATGAGGGAAAGGTGGGACACATAGCCTACCTAGACCTCGCTAAGGCCTTTGACACCATTCCCCATTCTGGCATTATAGACAAGCTCACCAGCCTGAAAATAAACCCCTATGTCACAAAATGGGTTGCCAGCTGGCTCATGGACAGAACCCACATGGTGAGAGTTGCAGGAGCTAAGTCCATCTCTAAACTGGTTACAAGTGGTGTTGCCCAGGGCTCAGTCTTAGGACCCCTGCTGTTCGGCATATACTTCTCAGAGGTACAGGCAAGCACAGGAGGACTATGGCTGACCAAGTTCACAGGCGACTACAAACTAGGGGCTATAATTGACTCTCTGGCTGACACAGACATCCTCCAAAAGGGTCTCACTGAGATGGATACCTGGTGTCAAAATCAT
The DNA here is from genome assembly GCF_019279795.1 of Protopterus annectens. Classification (NCBI taxonomy): domain Eukaryota; kingdom Metazoa; phylum Chordata; order Ceratodontiformes; family Protopteridae; genus Protopterus; species Protopterus annectens. Next base: position 602,948,492 of record NC_056739.1, on the reverse strand, counting down.
GGCCTCAAGCTAAATGCCAAAAAGTGCATAGTCATCCCCTTTGGAAACAAAAGTGCCCACAAACTACCACATAGGTGGTAGTCCCCCAAATACAGAAGACGTAATAAGGGATCTGGGCACCCAAGTAGATAGTAATCTCACCTTTGATAATCACATTGCCAAAGTGGTTAGAAAATCCTTCTACGTGGCCCACCTAATCACAAAACGGTTTGCATCCAGATCGAAAGAGGTCATTGTGCTCCTCTACTCATCACTCATCAGACCCATCATAGAGTACAATGCCCCATTTAGGATGTACCTTACAAGACACCTACAACAGCTGGAAAGACCACAGACGTACCTCACCAAGAGGATCACTGGCCTCAAACAGATGCCCTATGCAGCTCGACTGAAGAAACTCCAGCTGTACTCGGTTGCATACTGCCTACTCAGAGGTGATCTCTGCCTGACATACAAGGCCATGTCCAACCCAGAACTGATGGACATGCTCCACCTAAAGAAAACCATATCCCCTTGAGCCACACGCTTCAGGGATCTAAACCTCACCACAACAATAAATAGGACGTGCTGGAGGGATAGATTCCTGTCCCAGAGACTTCCCATCCTTTGGAACAAGATTCCAATTTACAGTAGGTAGAGCTCCTTGCTAACACTCTTCAAAAGAAACCTTGAAGAGTGGATGGGAAACAGAATGTTTACCCCGGGGATCACTTCAGTGGCTCTGCTGGCCAGAGGCACAGGGAACTAATCTGAGGGGGTGACGAAAGCCAACACATTCTGGCTAGGGTTATAAATGCCTTCGGGCAGATAGCCTAGTACCTACCTATGAACCTATGAACCTAATAGGAACACCATTTTCAGTGGTCATTCATGGTATACAGGTCATGGACTTGGTTCCTCTTTAAATCATTAAACCACACCCAAATGAAGCTGCAGCTGGATGAATACAACCGGTCATAGCTTTGTCCTGGCATAATTTTTTTTGTATAGAGGCAAGCATCTTGCACCTTCCACCTCGGGTAATTTACCCACAATCAGTGTGACTGTTCTAATGGAAAATGTGCAATGATTTTCTTCATTTGATGAGTTGCAGCTCCTGTAGTTGTGATCAAAGAGTTGCAATCTCAACCACAATACACTCAGCTAAAGCTAAGGAAGGTCTTAGGTACTCTTCCAGTACTCTGCAAGCTAAATTGCCACAATAAAGATGATGTACATACTGAAACAGAAGAAGAGACTCTATCTCCTGAAGTGGATGGCATAGCAAAGTATACACAATACTGTCCTGTATGAGACTTGCATCCTTTGCATTTCTTTTGATTGACTCTTGGCATCCTTCTTTGAAAGCTGATTTGTTGGTTATTTCATGGAAGAATTGTTACTTTTGGCCATCATGCATTAAATGCGTTATATGAGGAATGATATTTAGTGGTTGCATGATACTCAAGATGCATTTTATCTGAAGTGCTAAGTGATCTATATAACAAAAAAGGAATTTTGTTTTTATACTTGATGATTTTATTAAGAGAGACAAAGGTGACCTTATCAGAAGCTATGAGCATGTGAACAGCATGTGTCATTATTAGGAAACACTTAAAATAATTAAACGAGGAAAGGATGCGTGGAAGATAAAATCTTAGTCAAAAAAGTGAGAAATAGAAAGAGAATGTGTCCAAAATCAATAGATATAAAAAGTGCCATATGTAAATTTAAATGGAGTTCAGAGTAAACACTGTGTAGGTGTGATTATGAGAATGACAGGAAACATTGTCTTGCATTTAATTTATGCTGCTGAATTTTTGCTAGAAAATGCTATTTTCTAAAATGCATAAATGGAAAAGCTAGTGTGTTCAAAAGAATCTGCATGCACTCAAACAGAAACATGAAAATGAGCTATTTGTTGGTACTATGGAACAGAGAAAAATACATACAATAAAATATGAAAATGCTTAGTTGGTATCTGAAGCACTGCACTATCTGTTGTATGCAATATAAGTCCCACATGTGTTTTTTATCAAAGTGCTTGCTGAATTAGGATATGCTGTATTAATAATGACATAAATTCATTTTTCTTATAGTTTAGTTCTTATTCTCCTGATTTCCTTTCTTTAAGTCAAACTGTACTTTAATACACAATTAATAATGCCTGACAAGGTGGGCATTTTTGGGGAAATAATATCAGAAAATGGGCTGTCTGTTAAAGGTTGTATTTGTTTCACTATTAGCAATTTATTTATTCATTTATATTTTTGATGTAAATCAGTTCTTCCATGAGTATTTCAAAATTGCTATAGGATATGCAATTGCTGATGGAATATTTGTTTTATATCCAATATGTTTGCTCTGAGAGTGTTGATGGAGAAGTACAGAGAAGGTCAGAAGGAGTTGCATTGTGTCTTTGTGGATTTAGAGAAAGCATATCACAGGGTGCTTAGAGAGGAGTTGTGGCATTGTATGAGGAAGTCGGGAGTGTCAGAGAAGTATGTAAGGGCATTACAGGATATGTTCGAGGGTAGTGTGACAGCGGTGAGGTCTGCGGTGGGAGTGACGGAAGTGTTTAAGGTGGAGGTGGAATGACATCAAGGATCAGCTGTGAGCCCTTTCTTATTTGTAATTGTAATGGACAGGTTGACAGACGAGATCAGACAGGAGTCCCCGTGGACTATGATGTTTGCAGATGACATTGTGATCTGTAGTGAAAGTAGGGAACAGGTGGAGGAGACCCTGGGGAGGTGGAGATATGCTCTAGAGAGAAGAGGAATGAATGTCAGCAGGACTAAGACAGAATATATTTGTGTGAATGAGAGGGAGGATAGAGGAATGGTGAGGATGCAAGGAGTAGAGGTGGTGAAGGTGGATGAATTTAAATACTTGGGATCAATACTTCAGAGTAACGGAAAGTGTGGAAGAGAGGTGAAGAAGAGAGTACAGGCAGGATGGAGTGGGTGAAGAAGGGTGTCAGGAGTGATTTGTGACAGACGAGTACCAGTAAGAGTGAAAGGGAAGGTCTACAAGAGGGTAGTGAGACCAGCTGTGTTATATGGGTTGGAGACAGTGGCATTGACATAAAGGCAGGAGTTTGAGCTGGATGTGGCAGAGTTAAAGATGTTAAGATTTGCACTGGGTGTGACGAGGGTGGACAGGATTAGGAATAAGTATATTAGAGGATCAGCCCAGGTTGGAAGGTTTGGAGACAAAGCCAGAGAGACAAGATTACATTGGTTTGGACATGTGCTGAGGAGGGATGCAGAGTATATTGGGAAAAAGATGCTAAGGATGAAGCTGCCAGGTAACAGGAAAAGAGGAAGGCCTAAGATAAGGTTTATGGATGTGGTGAGAGAGGATATGCAGGTGGTTGGTGTGACAGAGCAAGATGCAGAGGACAGGAAGAAATGGAAACAGATGATTCACTGTGGCGACCCCTAACGGGAGCAGCCAAAAGAAGAAGTAGAAGATATCCAATATATACATTATATATGTATTTAATGTCTACACACACACACACACACACACACACACACACACACACACACACACACACACACACACACACACACACACACTGAGGTTCAGAAATACTTACATTAACAGATGGGAGATTAACAGAGACAGCCTTTCACATATATGCAAACACTCATACACACCCAGACCTACATGCAGCAGCAAACAGACACTCACACATATTTATTTATTTATGTATGTATTTATTTACTTATTTATTTTTATTTTATGTTTACCAGGATAGTCCGACTGGGTGGTTATCCCTTTTTTCAGCAGAAGTCCAGGGGGAAAAGCCCCAATTACAAAAAAAAAAAAACATAACATGATCAAATACAACAGATGAAATCACAATTATAGTAAAATATAGAAACATGGAAAATAAAAAGAATTTACAGTTCCGATAAAAGATAGAAACATAGGAAAATGCAATCACATGTAACATATTAGAAAGGTTGTGTAATCAAAAAAGGAAAAATTCACATTTAATACATGTAAAAGAACAATAGAAGTACAGGTAGCTTCATCCAAGAATCACATCTGTTTTCTCTCAATATATATAAAAAATATCTATACATATTTTGGGGTGTTCAAGGTGGAAATGTATGAGCAGAGGAGTTATTTAACCAGGATTTAGACAAGAGCAGAGCCAAGATTTGGATAGAAGGGACTTGAGCAGTGATTTAAATTCATGGGGGTTGGCAGTGGTTAGTAAAGATTGGGAATTAAGTTCCATATTCTAGGGATATGACTGGAATACAGACTCACCATGGAAATTGTTAGTCTTGGCAACTTGTAAAAGGAGCTTATTGGAAGATCTGAGTAGCCTTGTATTAGATTGCTTTTTAAGTAGGTTTTGAAGAGATGGACACTTTTCAGGTTGATATACTATGCTATGGGCTATTGTAAGTTGGGTAAAAGTCAGTAGATTGGGTAATTCCAACCAGTTAAGTTGTTGTAATGCAATACAGTGGTGAGCTCTATGTAAGGAGTTGCTGGCAGATCGGGCAACTTTATTATAGAAGACTTCTAGTTTAGTTAGTTCAGTTTTCTTGACATAGTGAGGATGGCAGAGGCATATAGGAGGGCAGACAGTAAATGAGTCCTGGCAATGGATTGTCTGAATCAGTAAGATGTGGTTTAGCCCTATATAGACAGCATAGTTTTATGTGGACTTTTTTAATGACTGTTGCCAGATGTTTATCAAATTTAAAATTATTGTCAATAGTGATATCTAGTAGTTTGGTGTGTGTGTGTTACCAGCTCAATTTTGGTGTTATTTGATGTGTAGATTTGGAAAGGTATGTGTTGGTCCAAGGGTTTGTTGTTTGAGAAGATCATTAGTTTTGTCTTATTGGGGTTCAAGTTTAACTGTGAGGTAATAAGCCAGGATTCTACAGCAGTGAAAGGGAATTGAGATTTTTCATGAAGCTCAGAGAGGGAGAGAGCTGCACATATAAGTGTAGAGTCATCTGTGTATTGGATGATTTTTAACCAGATTGGTAGCAGAGTGGAGCTTGCTAGCAAAAATGTTAAATGGGAGTGGACCTAATATTGATCCCTGTGGTACCCCTAGTGTAATGGGTAATGTAGGAGAGAACTCATTGTGACATTTTACTGCTTGATGTCAGTCTGACAAATAGTCATGGAACCATTCAATTGCAGAGTGGCTCAGTTTAGAGATAAGAGTTCTTGTAGAAGATTTTAGTGTGAAACTGTGTCAAACTCTTTGGACATGTCAAGAAAAATTGAGGAGACTAGCTGAATATTGTATCTAAGGTGGCTAATGGTGTCTGTAAAGTTTAATAGGGCTGTGCTTGTGCTATGTTTGGGTCGAAAGCCAGGTTGGGTGCTGGTTAGGAGACTGTTTGAGAGTAGGTGTGTCATAAGTTGTATGTGAATACATTTCTCCAAAATTCTGGATAGTGGTGATAGAATTGCAATAGGTCTGTAATTAGAAAACTCAATACTGTTTCTCCCTTTGTGTAGTGGTATTATGTAGGAAGATTTCAAGATTTTGGGTACATGGAGTTCATTAATACCAGAGTGCAGCATTTGGTAGAGAGTCTTTTGTTGCTTTTGGGATTCTTTATCCCATGCAGTCTGCAGTGGAGGGTAGGTAGAATTTATTTGTGAGTGATTCAGTTTGAAGTACTGTTTCCCGCTACTTCGGGGGGCCTTAAAGGAGACCACTACTAGTCTTTAGAAGTGTGACCGACTTTAGAGTTTTTTACCCCTTTCTTGGTATTGTTTTTTTTGGGGATCGGGGCATGATATGTAAAACATGAAACCTGCTGGGGTGCTGGTGCTCTCAGCCTGACTGAGTTTTTCTGTCACAGCACAACACACACATGTTCTCCATATTGAGAAGGGCCTCGAGTGCGTGGAGTGATTAATTAGCATTGATACTGGATAGTCAGTGGCATCTGCTGCGAATTTAAGATAATCAGCTGGTAGATTATCAGCAGCAAGGGTGGTAGGTTTTAGTTTGTTAAGCATTCTTTTTATAATGCTGGTTTGGACAGATTAAAAAAGTTACTAGTTGAAGCATTAATTTCAGTAAGGATTTTTAGTGGGGTAGTACTATTTGTATTGGTAAAGTTTAGGATGGAACTGGTAAAGTAGTTATGAAACTGCGTTGATATACTTTCCATGTGCATTTGTGGTAGAGAGTTGGAGTTTAGATTGGCCAGATTTAAGTAGCTGATTTATGCTTGCCCAGATTTTTTTTGGGTTATTTTGATATTTATCTTGTGTTGTTATATAATAGGATTTTTTGTCATTTTTTACCTGTTTTTTTTTTTTTTTAATCTGTTTCTTAGTTGGCGGTAATTGTTTAGTGTAGTTAGATTTTAATTGGACTGGTATTTTGCCCAAACTTTATCTCTTGTTTTAAGCAGAAGTTTTGTATCTTTGGTAAGCCATGGGGCATAGTTTGTTTTGGCTCTTATGGTTCTACAGGGGGCTTGTCAGTTTAGTATGTGAGGAACGTATTATTAAAGTATGATACTGCAGAATCAAGTGGGAGGGACAACAGAGGAGTCCAGTCACACTGATTTAAGGGTGAAACGAAGTTATGAGTAGAAAAATTATTCTTGCTTTGTATTTGTCTAAATATGGTGGTTTTGGGAGAGTGTCTGTTTTTTTTCGGAGGAGGTAAGTGGGAGAGTGGGGTTCAAGTTTAACTGTGAGATAATAAGCCAGCTTAAACGACTGTCTGAGAGACATCCTGACTAGTTAGCAAGGGATGGTTTCTTGACAAAGGTCCAGTCTAATATTGATTGTCTATTTGTTTTTTTGTCTATATGGGTTGGAAATGTAATTATTTGGGAGAACCCGTGTACGTTTATGAAGTGTGATTTTCAGGTGTATAGATTGACCCGTCTAAATTGAAGTCTCCCAGGAAAATGGGTTTTTGGGAAAAGGTACTCAATGTCCAGTATAGGAAGTCCTCTGTTAAGGTGGGGTCATTGTTGGGATGAATGTAGACTGCTTATTATGATGATGAATTTGTTAGGATTTAGTTCTAATCTAGAAAATAGCATCTCATGGTTACTGAATTTTGGTGGGTGTGGATCTAGGTACACCACCACCTCACTTATTTAGTCTGTCTAATCTATGAATATTATAACCTTCGGGTAGAATTTTGTTGTTATATATTGTAGGTATTAACCAGATTTCAGTTAACACAGCTATGTCAGGAGAGTAGAGAGAGAGGGATACATGCAGTTCATGTATTTTAAGGTTTATGTTTAGCAGTAATAGGTCAGATTTTGTTCTGGGAAGGTTTATATTGCTAAATTTATTTATAGGGAGTGAGATATGTGGTTGCAGTTGATTTGTTGTGGGTCCTGGGTTTAGATGAACATCGCCACAAGCTTAATTGTGGGTAGTATTTTTATTAGTAAGTTAGTGTATTTGAGTATGAGTTTGAATTGTTTATAGGTAGGCCAGGATGGGGTATGTTTATGAATGTATTTGTATGTGAATAGTTCTACATTGGTGGTGTTGAATAGGCTTGATGAAATAGTAATGTGGACTATGTTGTTGTAGTGCAGTGTAGGAGCAGAGTTGGTTGGGGATGGATAGGTTGTAGAAAGTTTATGTTGATAGGATGTAATTCTGGAAAAAAGTAGGAGCAGAGTTAAGAGTGAGATGTGGGTGACAAGCATATTGGGTAGGCTTGTAGGAAGTGTGCACAGAAATATCAGAAACAAGGGGGATTTGAATATTAAATGTGTTGGTTAAAGGATAGCAAAATAATTTATGGGTAGAGAGGGCTGAGGAGAAAGGGGTAGAATGTGTATGTATTATATGGGTAAGGTGGAAGGGTTAGAAATGGTGGTAAGTAAAGTATAGTAGATAATATGTTGTATTGTTGGGTGGAGAGTTGGAGGTGTAGGATTTTGATAGGCAATTGGAGATGAGGGTTTGGTTGGGTGATGTGTTGAACCGTTAGGTGGCTAGTTGATCATGCAGGCTTTTGATTGGTTGATTGTAAGTGGAGGAGTGACCTGTTTCCATTAAATCTATGAGTAGTGGTGGTGGGCCGGAATTGGGGGTAGGATAGGGAAGAGGAGTGAGCCCGAGTGTAACAAAGATGACCAGAGCAGGCACGATCTTGAACCGTGAGCAAGACCTTGAATGCCTGGGATTCTTGTGCAAAAAAAGTATCAGTAAGCCCAAAGTGTACTTATTGGTTGATACAGTTAGAGGTAATACATATATACATATAACCATATACATATATGTGTGTGTGTGTGTGTGTGTGTGTGTGTGTGTGTGTGTGTGTGTGCGCGTGTGTGTGTGTGTGTCTGTGTGTTTCTGTATATATATATATATATATATATATATATATATATATATATATATATAGTTACTCGTTAAAAGATTGAACATTTGAAACATCGAACTGCAGCATATGGTCGTGACCATATGGTCGATGTTTCAAAACATGGATCTTTTAACATACAACCACTTAAATATACCATCTCCGAGATTGTGCTTCAGCAGGGAATAGGAAAACTTCCCGTTCTGTGCTGTGGGGGGTGTGGGGGCTATGGGGGGGTGCAGGGGGGCTTGCCCCCTGTATTACAGTCTTCTAACTATTTTTTTTTCATCTAATTTTACACGTTAAAAGACTGATGTTTTGAAACATCAACCATATGGTCTCGACCATATGCAGTTCGATGTTTCAAACGTTCAATCTTTTAACATGTAACTATATATATATATATATATATATATATATATATATATATATATATATATATATACACACATATATACAGAAACACATATACTCACACACACACACACACACACACACACACACACACACACACACACACACACACACACACACACACACACACACTCAGCAGTTACAGCCACTTTCTTATCTTTCTACACCTAAAATGTCTCATTGTTATTAACTGAATAAAAAAATACATAGAGTGCTAAGGAGTGCTTCCCCTCCAACTTCTGTGTGATTTTGCCTCATATTTCTGCTCTGTCTCTTATTCAAAATTTTCTGAAAAACTATGTTGACTAAAACTTCTTGTTCTATAAACATTTTAAGTGAATTAAGGCAACAGTTAAATGTTCTTAAATGTTTGGGTCTTTAACAGGTACGGGCACTAACTGTTTATTTCCATTGCTGTTATTTCTTTTTTTCTTTTACTTTTATTTTTTTACTGTCACTCACTAAATGGGACCTGCTAGTGAACAAAACCTACATGGTGGCTGTTTGCTTTCAGTCCAAATTTCATAGTGGATTAAGATGCTGCTGTGAAGTCTCATTAATGTACATTAATGCCCTCTTGGAGAACGTCCTTTCTCCTAGTGGATATTACAATTACATCTGCCCATTTTCTAAAATTAGTTAATGTGAGCTTTACCTGTTGTCTGCTGAACTGGTCCTGCACTCCTCATACAGTAACTGCTTTTGTAATCTCACCTTTATCCTGGATTGCAGATTATACACAGATACACTGCATAATTCATATTGTGTATATGTTTAATAATTAAACATATTCCTGTTAGCTTCAACTTATCCAGTGCTTCTTTCTCACCCATGTGCTATAGATCTTTGATTTGTCTACTTGCTGTACACTTAAAATTGTTCATTATTTCATACTGTGTTTTGGCATGCTTTTACAACTTTAAACTTTTTTCTTTATGCACTGCTGTTCTAGGACCTTTCAGAACTGTGCATATGCAGATATTACAGACTAATTCACTCCTGGTGAAGTGGGAGGGGCAGACAGTACAGACTAATTGGCTCCTGGTGAAGTGGGAGGAGTGGCCTACTTCACTTCTTTCCTAACCCCTTTTCTCAGCTGCCCCGCCAATTGTTACATTTGTAGTCCTGCAATCCTAACTCATTCTATGCAAGCAACAGTGCAATTCCAGGGAAAATATTAAAAAGGCTTCTCTGCAAGCAACACTTTTCTTCATATTAGAAGCAATCTGCTTAAACATCTTAGGCTGCAGGTGCACCCCACCCTCCAAACTTGAATAAGTACTATTGCTGAAGTGCAATTCCAGGGAAAATATTAAAAAGGCTTCTCTGCAAGCAAGACTTTTCTTCATATTAGAAGCAATGTATGTCTTAACTTTCAACATAAAGACTTAATGTTAATGCCTTTATATACTGAGTTTTTTTGTTATTTAAACCGTGCACACCTGTAGAGGCCTGTCTAGCTAGCCTAGTTTTCCTAACTCCAGTCCTGTAAAACCCCATTTCAGACACTAGTTGATGACACATTGCTGGATACTATACCTCTCTCTCAGAGTTAAAAGCCAAAATGTTTAATTTTTATCTATGCTTTTTACATCCAACTGTGCCTTTTTCCCCAGTTTCATCTGTGAGCAGTCAATATTAGACTATTTTTGTATGGCAATAGCTATCCACTTCCAAACTAAACTGCACTACCCCAGAATTAGTAACACCAGAAATAATTAACTTGTGCTAGTTTAGTCCCTCCCGCCCCTGAACTGTACTGCCATTTATTTAACTGCAGTTTAACTATTCTCTTGGTACTCTCTCCATATCATTTACCTGCAGTTTGAGTCAATTGATTGTTTTTGTTTGACTTGCCCATCTTCCAGAATCTGGCTGAGAGACCTGTCAATCCCTCCCATAGGACTCTTCCTGCAATTAGTCCCTACCCTCCTTCCCCACTAGGAATGCATAGGACAGAAGTTATATAAGGGCCTGATTACAATGGTGCCATCTTTAAAACACACTAATACTTCTCTTTTGCAGTCATCTCTCCTCTCTGTAAAGTGTGCTCATTGTAAGTTAAGTGTACTCTGGAATAATGTTACAGCCATTTTGATTGAATTAATAATCTAATAGTCTCATTAACTATACTTCTATGCTAAAAGACAAAAGAAATAAGAAACAAATTAAAGTTACAAGAGAATTTGGTAGGGAACTTGTGATATACTTTCACCCATTCATTTCTCATTCTCACCGTTCTGCCCAGACACTGCTTACAGATTGGCTCCACACTGTCACAGTCTGGATGGCCCCACTTCATTCGCCTATGGCTCACTCCGCTCCCCTATCCTGCCCCTAATTCCCACCCACCCCCACTACTACTACTTTTATTCTAACCTCTCATCACCTGATCACACCTTATACCAATCAGTAACCTGTACTCCTTAAAACAATCCACACCCACTATCTAGCTCCTTGCCTTAAACAATCACAAAGCAGCAACTAGCCATGCTTTCACATATACCCAACCTATAAACCATAGCAACACTAACACCAAACTACTACTCCCACAAAAAAATACAAATCACCTTAGGATTTCTCTTCCTAACCCTCACATACCTTACAAACATCACTTGTATACACACAGACACTCCACTGGAAAACACTTTATTCCATACTACACATAGTCCCATAAAGACAAACTCACACACAAACTTTCCTATCAGTCCCACACTATTTAAAGACAGCTCAATACTACACATACAGAAATTCTACATAACTACATCTTATACTACTAAAATATCATTCAGATCCAACTTAGAAATAGCACTTACAATTAAACACATACTACTGATCACAAAGCTCCTACTTATATCAGGTGACATACACCCAAACCCAGGTCCACTTAATACCCCACCCTCAAACAAACAAAACTCTGACCTGCTAATTCTCAACATCAACACCAGGAGCATATTCAATAAGCTTCCTGACCTATATGCATTACTACTACCACTACTATTACCACTACTCCCCAGACATACTAACAATCACTGAGACCTGGCTAAAACCCACACTCAAAACAAATGAATCCTCCCACCAGGATACAATATCTTAAGACTAGATAGAGTAGGCAAGAAGGGAGGTGGAATTGCAATTTTCTTTAAAAATAACCTAAAAATGAAACTTCTACAAATCCCACTTCCCGAGTTTCAAAATGCTGAAATCTTAGGTACAATTCTATACTTAAACAATAACAAACAATTAATATTCTTTGCTGTTATATTCCCCCAGAAAACAACTCCTCTACTATTGAGGAAATATTACAGTGGATCTCCAAGAATCTGCAACAAGAAACTATCTTACTAGGTGATTTAAATACCGACTGGATAGCCTGTATTTCTAATAACCCCACTAATCATATTAATCTCTTTGGTTTTTCACAACTCATTCAAAAACCTACTAGAGTTGATAAAAGAACCCATAAACAATCCATTCTAGATTGGACACTAGTCAATTGCTCCAAACAAAACTACCAGACAGGTTGTCTACCAGATGGTCTCAGTGACCATCTCCCCACTTTTCTCCTTTGCAAATGCACCAACATACCCAAGCCCATATCCTTTAGACAAGTTAGAGATGACCGTAAATTAAACATATAGGAGCTAAACTCTACTCTAAAACAAACTAACTGGAAACCACTACTAATCCTAGGTTTAGACCAAGCCATCGATTACTTTAATAGCACTCTCTTAAATGTCCTCAACAAAGTTGCACCCATTAGAAAAATCAGAGTCAAGGCAAACTATGCACCATGGCTGAGTAGGGACACAAGTGCCTTACTAAAGTCTAGAGATAAAGCTTGGAAAATCTGGAAATGGGATAACACTAGCATAGCCAAACAAAATTGCCAACAACTCAGAAATCAGGCCAAGAAACAAACCAAGCTAGACAAAAAAGAACTATTTCCTCGGGGTCCAAAATAAACACTCAAAAGACCCCCAAATGTTTTGGCATGCTATCAACTCCCTTCTAAAACCAGGAAAAATTACCACTCCAGCCCCCTCCTCAGACAACAATACCAAAGATATAGCATCCCAATTTAATCACTACTTTACAGAATCTATCCTAACTCTATCCTCCCAGCTATCCAATAACAACCATACACATATGCTTACCAAATGCACCAAAAATATCCCCTCCTTTGCTCTTTAACCAGTTCCCACTTCCACAATTAAAAAACTCCTCCTAAAACTAAAGCCAACCACCCTTGCAGCTGACAGTCTACCAGGCAAATTCCTAAAAATTGCTGCTGAATCCCTATCTTACCCAGTATCTATCCTCATCAACTGCTCCATACAGGAAGCTTACATCCCCTAACTCTGGAAAGTTTCATATATTATACCACTTCATAAAGGTGGCAATTCTTATGAATTCTCAAACTACCATCCTATTGCCATTCTATCCCCCTTATCTAAACTGCTTGAGAAATGTATTCACTCTCAAGTCATGAAATTCCTAAACACACACAATCTTCTCTCCTCCACACAACATGGCTTCTGGCAAAATCACAGCACAACAACTACTCTCCTCTCTTTCAACAACCAGGTTAACCTTCACAGAAATAACAATAATTTTGTTTTTGCAACATTTTTAGATCTCTCAAAAGCATTTGATATGGTCTCACACTCCAAATGTCTGGACTCCCTGGCCTCCCTATCCTTTGCCCCTTCCACTATTGCCTGGTTTAAAAGCTATCTGTCACATAGGCATCAATCAGTTCAATGGCAAGGCATACAATCTCATTTACTCCCAAGAGCAATAGGCGTACCACAAGGCTCAGTTTTAGGCCCACTACTCTTCTCCATACTTACCAACAATCTACTCACCTCCACCTAGCATGCCTCCCTTATACAGTATGCTGATGATTCGACTCTTATCTGCTCTGCTCCATCACTTTCCGATCTACAACTGACACATGAATCCTTTAGTTCTGTAGAAAGTTGGATTGCTAATATCCAAGTCATCCTAAACCCCAGTAAGACAAAATTGCTACTTTCACCCCCAACAAATCTATACCTACCCCCCTATCCTTTTCAATCTCTTCCAGAAATGGTACTATCATATCTCCCTCTCTCCATACCAAACTCCTTGGTGTAGAAATTGAGAATAACCTACTCTTCGATGTCCACAAAAAATGGGAACCCTATATAGGCATAAACAATTCCTCTCAGAACAGGCACAGATTACTCTAGCCCAAACCCATCTACTCTCCACTCTAATGTATGCCGCACCAATTCTTACCCAAGTCAGAAAACTTGATCTCACCAGACTTGAATCAAATTGCCAAGTTTGCTAACAACTCCAACTTCAGAACCCATCACTGTCAATCTCTAAGGGAACTACAATGGTTAGAACTTCCCCAGCTACTCAATTACCACCAGCTAGTCATTGTCTTTAATACTGTTAGACATCCTGAAAAATCCCCAGCACTTAGCCAGTTACTTTCTCCATACAGAACTAATTGTCCTCTCTGATCTACTGATAAATTCCTCCTTTGCATCTCTAAAGTTAACAACAACTCAGGGAAATTTCTTTTTTCTTATGTCATAGCTAAATCCTGGAATAACCTCCCCTTCTCTGACCTCTGACCCCACTAACACACATTTCAAAAATGCTCTCAAATCACATCTTATGAATACACGGCTATGTCCATGCATCACATGAATCTTACAATGTCAGCACACTTTACACCTTCTTTCCTTCCTGCTATCTCTACTGTATATATGCTACAGTTAGGTATCTTACTGTCAACTTGAAATTGTATATGTCATGTTTAATCATATGACTTTTTATTCTTTTATCCTATCTCACTAATCCAATGTTAAAGCTTGATGTATGAGACTCTCTGTCGTCGTAAATTTACTCACTCACTGTTGATGTATTGTTTATGGTTTAGACTGGATTGTATGAGACTTTCTATGTCTGTACTTACCTCAGTTATCACTGTTATATTATTGTTTGTATTACCATGTCGATGTTAATCTAACTGTGGAGCATTTCTCCCCAGCCTTTGCTGTAAAAGGACTTGTGTTCAGTCGGACTATCCCGGTAAACAAATGTAAAATAAATATATAAATATAGCTACATTTTTCTTAATACTGCTTAACATGTTAACAGTACCCTGTATTTCACAGTTCTAAATATAAAAAAAAATCAGTTATGACTTATGGAATATCCACCATATTTGCAAAAATATTTCAGTAATTTTCACAATGCCTCTTATTATTTTCTGTGCAACATTGTATAAATAAAAAGCTTGTTAATACACATTTTATTTAAACAAGTTCATCCTTCTCATTACAATCACCAGACTTACAACTGTTTGGACTATATAGCACCTACAGCTTAACCAAAATGTCATAGTATCCTTCTTTCATGAAATTATTACAATGCTTGCAGAAAAAAATCACCTCTTTTTCATATCTAAAAGCCCCTAAACCACTTCTGTTTCTAACTAACTTAACTGTTCTTAAAGGTTTTGATATTTGTAAAGTTCATGATATTGAGCTAAATTCTGGTCCTCAGTATTCAGATCTCCCTAACATTCTCCCCTATTACCCAGGCGTATCTCCTACTCGTGTAATTGCTTGCAGTCTTAACAATAAATTGTATCAATTCAAACTTTGGAATAATTTGAACCAAAAAAATGTATTACAATGACAGAAATATAGCTTTGAAATTATGGAAGAGTTACCCTATCAATGAAATAAAGCATAATGACTATGTGATTCTAAGAGATGCAAGAAATCTAAAGGCAAATTATAACAGAAAGATGCAGGAACTTAATTTTGGATATCAGACAATTTTGGTATACAGTTCAGTGTGGTATTCTTAAAACAGCAATTGAAAGATTACTTAGTTTAGACAAGTTAAATAATATTAAAAATCATGTCTATCCCTTGCACAGACCACTGATCCTATTCTATCAACATCTTCCCTAGTATTCCTTCCACTTCCTGAACAATTAGTTACACCAATGTTTAGACGTACCAAGCTGAACTGAGGTACGCTACCAGCCACAACTCTTGGCTGAGATACCAGATGACTAGAGGCTTTTGAGCTTCCAAAAACATAAGTTGCCTGTTTTTTTTTGCATATTTATGCTATTTACTGCACTTTTTTTATTGCCTGGAACCTACTTTTATACCATAAGTATATACTGTGTACTAAACTACAGTGTTGTACTGCAATTGTCTACATTACTGTGCCTGCTAAATCAAATTGTATTGCTGTTTTCACTATTTACAAAGCAGTTTTTTTGCTATTTTCATTGTTTGTTAAGTATTTACTGGTATTTTTCACTGTTTTAAAGTTCTCTTTTCTGCTTGTTTTGGTTTTCCTCTGAAGCAGTATTCAAATAACTGATCTCTTATCTGTCTAAAACATTCTTTAGTGCCTCCTTGCTGATTTTCTGCTGTTTTAAACTTTTTTTAGTGTCTCACTGCTATTTTTGCAGTGTTAAACATTCTCTAGTGTTTCCTGGTGAAACTAGGGCAGCTAGTAGCTGTAGCATAGTCCAGATACAGGCTTGCTGTATCTGGGTTTGTTTGTAGTGGTTGTTTGCTCTAAGCACGTTTTCCAGACCATCTTGGATCAGAAGGGGCCTATCTGCACTTTAGTGAGAGGATTATGTTGACTGGACCCTGTCTAGTCAATGGAGGCTGGTTCAGGGTTTGGAATAAGCATCCTCATTGATCCTTTTGAATTTTTTAAATTTTTTTTCATGTTTTTCACTTCTGGTATTTAGGCCCTGCATTTCAGCAGGTTTCTGCTTGTTTGCATGTTGTGCAGCACTGCACAGTGCTGCGCAATTGTGCACCAAAGCTCTATAGTTAAATTCAACAATTTTTCCCTTAGATACTACTGTATCCCACTAGTGTACTTTCATCTTTAGTGCTTTACCGGTCAAAGAAATACTGCTAGTGAGCTGTAACCTATTCACCCCCAGCAAAAAAAAAAAAAAAACAGGAGAAATATCCAGTCACTGAGCTCCTCCATGAATGATTCTGAAAAGCCACCCCTAGTGACAAAAGTCTTCAACTTAGCATTATGGACAGTTGGACTACCTTTGTTTCTCCTGCTAAACTTGTTGACTGGGGTCTCTTCAGGCAGTGTAGCAATTACCTCATGTACACCGACAACCCTCCACCAATAACTCAATGTAGTACAGAGTATGAGAAATGTATCTTCACCAAGAATCTTGAATCCATACTCTCTTGCACTCAAAAAAGTAACACGGTAGAGGTTGTCAACTCACCCCACCACTACATATGCAAATAGTACCATTACTCATAAATGCAGTATGCGTCAAACACAAAAATCTATGTACATGGAGGTTCTCTTGAAAAACTTACCTGAACACCTGAGACCTCCAAAACACAAGACTGCTACAACTAACACAGTCCCCAAAGCACCCACGACACATAGCAGCACCTGTGTCTCACCCACCAAGCCCATAAGGTGAAACACTCAAAAAAATAAGGTAAAACACTCACAAATTTTTTTCTTGTCACTGGAGACTCAGTAGTGAGGCACACAGATGTCCCATGCCCCAGGCTGGACAAGAAGAAAGTCAAGGTCAGCTGCCTGTCCAGTGCCCGGATTCATCAGATCACACATGCACTTAGGTTTCTCAGCAATCAGTATCACCATGACACTGTCGTACTTTATGTTGCTGTGGATGATCTCAGATGTACCATACTAGACTATATGAAGACACACATGTTGAGCTCTCTGAGTATGTGTCTCAGGCAGGTATGTTCCTAGCCTTGAGTAATACTACCCTCAGCTACAATGATGTTGCAGTATAAACAAAAAATGAATGTTTTCAATAATTGGCTTAGTTTTTGGCATTGTTCAAAGGGGACCCATTTCCTGTCAGCCTGGGAAGCCATGGTCGAGAAACCTCACTGCTTTGCCAGTGACTATTTGCACCTGATACCTCTAGGCTTTTGGCTGCTGGCAAAGGTTCTTGCCTCCTCCATAGTGCCTTTTTTAGGAAAGGTCTCAAAAACAACATTAATGACGTGAATTTAGCCAACCAGAAGAAAATAAGGGTCATGCTGCTAAATGCTAGTTCCTTAAACCAAAGACTGCACTCCCTGGAAGCACTTCTACCACTAGAAGATGTAGATGTCTGTGCAGTCACAGAAACCTGGTTCAAGGCCTTAGAGAGTACCCCAGGCTTGCAAGGCTACAATGCTTTTCACACCTTCAACCCACAAAATGAACATGTGAAAACCAAATAAGGCGGTGTTTCAATCTATATTAGAGATAAATTCCCCTCCTGTCTAGTTAGACTGGACATCTCCATGAAGTTACTCCAAGTCCAGATTACATTGGGTATGACCCCCACTCAAGCCAGTTATAGATCATCCTCCATTGATCATGATGGCCATGAAGACTACTTGACCAAACTGGAGACAATCCAAATTTTACTGGCACTCTGGTTATGGGGGATTTCAATTATCTCACCATCAACTGGGAAACCTGTTCAAAGATTCAAAGAAACTTTATTGTCATTTAGGACCACAAAAGTGCAGCTTAAATGAAATTACAAATGTCAGCTCGCGGTATCAGAGAATATCATAAGAAGGAAAATAACAACACGTATGACATGCAGGAGCTAGATCACATTACATAAACACACTCAATACCCATTATCCAATGATAAATAATAAATAATAAATAAATGCCCACCACCAAACCCCTTCACCATTAAGACAGAAAATAAATAGAAACTAGTGAATATCAGCTGTTACTGTATGGCACTTGTTAACCTTAGACGTGACTCAGTATAGCCATCATATTGTGTAATAGTAATACTGGCAGTAATTGCTCAGAGCAGCAGGACTAAATAGAAAACGAGGCTTCAATGTATCAGGCATTATGGTTGGTGTCCAAGTTAATAAGCCTCACACCTGTAGGAAACAAATTGTTCCTGAATCTAGTATTCCTACCGCAGAAGCTGCCATACCTCTTTCCAGACGCAAATGTTGTGAGAACCAGTTGTGAGGTGGGTAGGTCAAATCAGCTAGTATTTTGCATGTTCTCTATCTTGCTCTTGCAAAGAAACGCTCCTGAATAGAGGGCAGGTTTGTGCCCAAGATTTTCTCAGCCACCCTCACCACCCTTTGTAATTTCTTCTTCTCAGCAACTGTGCAGTTGCTTAACCATACTTTGAAGATGATAGTGAGGATGCTATCGATAGCTCCCCTGTAAAAAGTGGTAAGAGCAAACAGTGAGAACCTGACCTTTTTGAGCTTTATCAGGCGGTGATACCTCTGCTGAGCCTTCTTGACTATATAGTTGGAATTAACAGTCTAGGAGAGGTCATCTAAGATGTGAAGGCCCAGGAACTTGGTTGTTTTGACATTTTATTCTACCTCCCCTTTGATAGTGAGTGGAATGCTAGCTACCTATGCTAGTCCCAACTCACTAGCACAAAAGTTCCTTGACTTTGTTAATTAAAATGTCCTGGAACAAATTGTTCATGCCCCAACAAGAGGAAGAAACATTCTAGATCTGGTCCTCACTAACACTCCACTAAGGGCTCATTTGAGCAAAACCTAGCAAGTACAGCCAAGGATAACCATAAGGCCTTTTACAACTACATACGTAGCCTAAAAGGTAGGACCCAAGCATGTGCAGAACTAGTGACCAACAGTTTCACACACACTGACCCCACAGAGATAGCAAATCTGTTAGTGGATAGGTTTGGTGAACATTTCACTGCCTTACCCCTCCTAACTTATCACAAACCTTCCCCCAAACTTCCCCCCACCCTACTTATCTGAAGTGCGGGTCCTCAAAGCCTTGTCCAAGGCAAAAAACACAGCCTCTGTGGAACCAGAAGACATCCCAGGCTGTCTTCTAATCAGGTTAAAACACGAACTGGCATCACCATTAAGTACTCTTTTCAATTATAGCCAAATCACATGCTATGTTTCTGCAGAATGGAGAGCAGCAACAGTTATTCCCCTCCACAATGGTGGCCTAGCAACAGACCCAGGGGAATTACAAACCTGTAAGTCTGACCAGCCTCATCTGTGAGGCCATGGAATGTATCATTATGGATCTCATAAATAAAGACATAGGTCACCTCCAAACCCTGAATCCTACCAAATTCACTTTCATCAAGGGCAGATCCTGCCTGTTACATCTGGTGGAGTTCTTTGAAATTGTGACCAGGTCCATTGACAAGGGCAAATCTGTGCACACAACATACCTCAACTTGGCAAAGGCTTTCAACACAATCCCACATTTAGGCATTACTGATAAACTTAGTAAACTGAATATAAACCCATTTGTTGCAAGATGGGTTGTCAATTGGCTCACAAACCAGACACACACTATCAAAGTGGGTGACTCCATATCAACCAGCAGACCTGTTAGCAGCAGAGTGCCATAGGGGTCATTGCTGGGCCACCTACTATTTGGTATATATTCATTAGAATTTCAGGTCAAAACTAAGGGGCTGTGGCTGATCATATTTGCAGAAGACTGCAAACTAGGTGCAATCATTGAATCCCCAAATGATGTCAGTATACTCCAGGAACATTTCACTCAGCCCAGTAGCTGGTGTATTAGTTACACTCTCAAACTGAATGCAAAGAAATGCAACATCATTTTCTTTGGCACAAACAATGTCCCTTCACACTCTCAAATCAATAGCTATACCCTAACTACCCACAAAGTGGTAAGAGACCTGGGATCACAAGTTGACTGCAACCTTAACTTTGACCACCATGTGTCTACTGAAGTAAGGAAGGCTTTCTACATAGCACATTTGATTAGTAAAGGCATTGCCTCAAGAACAAAAGAGGTTATAACCCATCTATACTCGCCATTAATCCGGCCCATAATTGAGTATAACACCCTGTTCAGCATGTACTGTAAAAAGCACCTGCAGCAACTGGAGAGACCTCAAAGTTTTCTAACAAAGAAGATCAAGGGGCTCCAGCATGTGCCTTACACAGATGGACTAAAGTCCCTGTTACTATACTCCATGTCATATAAACTTCTTTGGGGAGACATGCCTGGCCTACAGCGTAATTCAAGAACCAAACCTAATGAACTTGCTGCATATCAGTAAATCAAACAGGACTAGGACTACCCATTCCCGGGACCTAAATATGGCCTGCAACTTAAATAGGACATGCTGGAGGGACAGATTTACCTCCCAGCAACTTCCGCATCTTTGGAAGGGACTACTAATTTATGTGAAACAGAGCACCTCCATGACACTGTTCAAGAAGAACTTGGATGAGTAGATGGAGCACCATAAATTCTTACTGGGGATAGCACCCACAACCCTTCTAGACATGGGCAGTCATCACTAAATGTAATCTTAAGTACTGACTAGCATTTTCATGGTATTACATTGGGATGAAAATGACCTCTGGGTTGATAGCCTAGTAAACTCCTATAATCCTATGATATAAACTGGGCTGCAATTGTAAGAATGATATAGCCAAAAATCGTCATATTAGTTAGCCATTATTGTCTAAACTCATTGCTTTGATATAGAACCTTACTGTTGCCATGGATTAATTTTCCTGACAGTTTACAGCATGACCTAATTATGTCTTTACCTAAAATCTCCATTCAAACAGCTGCAGATTTCACCAAATAACTAATTTGTGTCCATTTGCTAAAATTCTTTAAAAAATAGTTTATGACCAAATACAAAAATATATAAATAAATATTCTGTCTGAGAAACAGCATGGATTTAATCTAAAATACAGTACATTGACTGCTATACACTGTCTCAGAAATCAAATTTATACAAAGAAAGATAATGGTAAAATAACTTCTGCTATATTCCTTGACATGAAGCATGTATCTGAAACTGTATGTCACAATATTTTACTGGAGAAATTATCCTCCAACAATTTCTCAGGTGATATCTGTATACAACACACAGGCAGAGACACAGACATACACACTTTAGTGTTTTTACCCAAACATCCATTGATGACCTGAACAAAAATCATGAATGAGGAAAGAAATGTAATCTTATTTTTTTTTCTTTCAAAGAAAATAATTAGTTTTCAAAGCTTAAAGTTCAAAACTAACAAAATAGTAGTCTGATTAACTGAGAAGATGAATGCTTGTAGGGATGTATGAAGCCTATCTGGGATTAGTGTCTGCCTCCCCCCTAAAAAAAATAATTGTCTTCTGTGTACCTTTCTGGTGTTAAATAATGAAAGTAAAAGCACAAATGGCCACTGATGCACATTGTGTGTGTGTGTGTGTGTGTGTGTGTGTGTGTGTGTGTGTGTGTGTGTGTGTGTGTGTGTGTGTGTGTGAGTGTGTGTGAATTTGTATGTAATAATAAAACATACATCATAATAATAATAATGATACAAATAAAGCAAATGAATGCAAATGTCATTAATTTATAAAGTCACAAAATGCATACGGCATGAGTAAGTGTCTAAAATAATCAAGCAAATGGACAAACTAGCAGCATTAAGACCTTTATCTAAGGACAATCGTGTCTGCTGAGATATGTTGAGTTCCAACATATGGTAAACTTTACATATGATTTATTTATTTATTTATTTATTTACATTTGTTAACCAGGTAAGAGATCTGGTACAAGACTATTTTCAGCATGCATAACAACACAACATAAATATGAAAAAAACATGATTAATGTAACTATGGTGAAATCACAAGCAGTACAAAAAAACATAAAACATAAAAAAACTCAGTAAACAGGAATGTGTCATTCAACATATGCAAGGTTTTGGTGATGAAATTAACACTGAATGTAAAAGGCAGATGGTTATCCACTCTACACAGCTGTACCTATCATGCATTTTGTTAGCAGCTGTCTTTGAAACTTTCATGACTATATTAATATGAGAAAATGCAATGTCAATGAAGAAAACTAAGTAATCAGAGAACAGAATAATAAACCACTATCCAAATGATGAGAACAGGCAAGCAGAAAAGTAAGTGGCCAGTGGTGTCAGTGGCTGACTATTTGACAGCTGTCAAACAGAAATACTTTCCAAGTAACTATTGTGCAGGTAACAAAGGAAAGTGATATGAATAAAACCTGAAGGTGAGGTCTTGAATGGACCCCAATTTTTTGTCAAAGAACCAATTTTTTCCTTAGAAATGCAACCCAAAGAGCTGATATAGTTTTAGCAGACTCTAAACTTTCAAAGCCTCCTTCACCTTTAAATACTCAATAAAGTCTCAAAGTTTGTTGTCTAGCTTCATCTTCTAAAACTCAATCTGTTCTGTTTATTCATTAGTCTGAGCAGCTTCATTGTGAATTTCCAAACCTGCTTTAAGAGCAGGATCAGATCATATTATCTCACAGAAATGTATAAGTATAATTTCAGAGCCCTTCAGCTGTCTAGTATACCTGATTAATATAGTGGAAAGTTTTGTATCTTATACATAGAGACATCCAGTGTTATGCTTATCTTTTATCCAGACTCAGCACAGTCTGGGTAAATAAGAAAGAATGTACTCCACTTGTGCAAAATGCCAAGTAGTCACACAGGGAACAAAATGTAAACTAAACCAAAACTGCAGTAAGGCTGCACTAAAAATCCATTCAGAATGAAAGTTAAAAATAATATTTAATACAACTTGTAAACAAAATAAGAAACAAAGTTAAGGGCTTTTGTCCCTCATCATTTCAAAGGGGACTTCATCATTTCATCCTTTGAAATGATGAGGATGAAAGTGCTTAACTTTGTTTCTTGTATTTGCCTTAAATGTTTTTAACTTTCATTCTGATTGGATTTTTATTACAGCCTTACTGCAGTTTTGGTTTACTTTACTTTTTCTGTTCCCCTGTGTGACTACTTGGCATTTTCCACAAAGAGAGTACATTTCTTCCTATTCATCCAGATTGCGCAGTTTGTTTGGATTACTGGTTGCTTTTCCTGTGCAGTTTCTCCTTTGGTGATCTTTGTTTTATCCAGACTCTTCTAAGATATTTTTTCTTTTTCATGTTCAGGCAAGAGCACAGTCATGTGGTCAAATGTGCAATCCAGCTCTTCCTCAATAATCACCTCCTCTTCCAACTTTCACTAATGTGGCATGCAAAATAAAGATCACAATAATTATTCTAACTAATGTACTCAAACTTGACTCAACAAATTTTAACTGTAGAAAATCCCTCAGTTAAAATAAACATGACTGGAACAATTGAAGGAAATGATCAACTCCATGAAGCACCACAAAAGATTTCAAATGTCATATAGAGTTTGAAGAGAAACAATGTCTAATGTGATGAGGTTGATGCAACCACCAAAACTCTCAGTTCTGACCCATAGCTATAAGCCTCTGACAACTTCATCACTAATATGCGTTCAAGTCCTTAAGGTGGAATAATATTCTAAAGCATACTCTGCATGTAGGAGAACAAAGACAGTATCTAAAAATGTTACTAAGAACTATCAAAGTATGATTGATACATTACCATCACCTTCTACGTATAGGTATGGATGACAGACTCTTACATATGTTTCACAGTGACAGTCTACTAAATTGCATTATTCTTAGTTTCCATGGAGCTGATTGTGTGACTTTCAAGGTGTAGAATTCACTGCATACCCAGATATATCTATAATTTGTTTGTATCATATCAGAAATATATAGGTCAGATATATTCCTCCATAGAAGTGTCTTTTTCTGTCACTGGGATTATACTAGCTCCTGAAATGTATGCATGCTACATAAAAAAAAAGTTTTAGTCATTATCTTTCTACTTAAAATCACCAAATAAACACAGTCATAGTAAATTTTACAGAAACATATACTAGAAGTTTGAAATAGTTCCAAATAGTTCAGAGCGTTGCAGGTTGTGACACCCAGCATTAGACAAGGTGATAACATGAATTATCTAGCGAAACTGGAATTACAATGGATTTTTAAAACCAGGGCACACATACCACCAGGCCTAAATCAGTATATTTTTTTGAAACCTGATTTAGAAACCAGTTAAGTTATTAAAGCATTGAATGCGTATTATTTTAACTGTTAATTGTGTATAGTTTAGGTATTTCCATAGCACAGAGTTTCAGTGTGTTTTATAACCCCCTTTTACACATTTCATTGTCTATTTATCTATTTGTTCTTCTGATCATACTACTGATGCATATAGGTTGAGTTTTATGTCTTGATGAATTTTGTTCCATTTTTTATAAAACGATATTTTACATGGATTATATATGATCATACTTATGAAATATATATATCCATTTTAACATTAGTTTCTTTATGATTATGACCATACGTAAAGAATAGTTATTCCTTTTTAATGATTAAAGCTCTTTTTATTGCAGAATACCATAAATTATGCATTTGTTTAGGTTTATAACAATTGTCATATTTTACTAATACATATTGACATCATATATTGTTCTATATTGTGTGTTTTCAATGTAAATATATGCTATTACATATTTATGAAAGCAATATATTTTAAATACATTAGTAGATGCATTTATTTTCCCATGAGTTTATTTATTTAAATATGCCCAATCACAAGATACTGGTTTTAAAGTTTATATGTTTACAGTTTAGTATTTATATGGTTTTTGCATACGTTTTTTAAGATGGTTTTAAAGTGTCCATATTTATTCTATAAACAAATAGGTTGAGCGTTATTTGCACTTGCCACTTTAAATGAATGATTTACTGATTGTTAAATACTTAATTGACAAATTTTGTTCAATTAACTAATAGACTTTTGTATATAAGGCTCTGAATAATTCATTATGTTAGATCTGATGAAGCGTGCAGGTAGCATGCGAAAGCGCTCATCTCCTTTTTATTTCTTCAATAAAACGTGTGGAATTTTATACTGGACTTTTTGTGGTTCGTGGAAGACTCTACAATTTATTTTTAATTCATTGTTACTCACTTTTTGGTTGTTGAGTCTTTGGGAGGCAAAAGACACTTCTTCTTTGCTTAGAATACCCATATCCATAATGGACCTGGGTGCCACCACAGAAGGGAATTTACAGTTCCCAAGCAATTGATCCAAACTGTGTTTGAAGAGTATCAGGGAAGTGCTCTGTTTTACGTAAATAGGAAGGAAGCTTGTTACAGAGAAGCAGTAATCTTTGAGACACATATATGCCTCTCCAGCATGTTTTCTTCATGTCACAGACCAGGTTTAGATCCCTAAATTGCATGACTCTCGTGTAGTTTGTCTTATGAATGTGTAACAGTTCCATCAGGACTAAATTTGTGAATGCCTTGTAGGTTAGGCATAGACCACCCCTTAATAGTTGGTTGGAGACAGAGCAAAGGAATACTATCTGCATTGTACATATTCTTTACACCCTGTATTCTTTTTTTAAAGAACCCTTGAGGCCGCTCCAGCTGTTGTATGTCCCCGGTTCAGTACATGTCAAAAGATGTATTATAGCCCATTATTTGTCTAATGAGGGCTGAGTATAGTGGGACTATAACTTCCTTAGATCTGGATACCATGCCTTCACTTATAAGCCGTGCCACATAGAAGGCCTTTCTCACCACTGTTGACACCTATGACAGTCAAAGTTAGGGTACTATCTATCTGTGTACCTAGATTTCTCACCACTTAGGGGTGTGCTATTAATGTTATAATTTGCAAGGGTATTTGACTTCTCAGAGGGAATGATTATGCAATTTTTGAATTTAGTTTTAGGCCTTGGCTCTGGCACCAATCATTTGCCTGAGTCAGACTCTTCTGAAGGATATCTACATTGCTGGGGGATTGAATGATTGCTCCCAACTTGCATTCACAGAGGTATGATCCTATATTGAAAGGTACCACCAGCAAGCTTACATTGTCAGTTAGGCTGCACTCCTTTTTCATTCATGCATAAACTGTACAAATGATATGTTCTCACTAAACAAAATAAAAATACTTCAGAATCATAGTGTTGTGATGTTATGAAATGAGATCGTAAAATACTACTTCTTTGTCAAAGTGATATTTTATTCCGTTTTAAATATTACAGTAAAACAGAAAGGTGTTAACCCCATTTCCCCCATTTTCTACATGGGATTGAGGTGTTTTGTCAGCTGATGTCATCTCTCTCTGTCCATTGCATTCTCCTTCCTTATTTGGCACTCAAGCCTGACTGTTGCAGGTCGTCCCTCACCAATCCCCCCACCTCTTTGCTGGACACCTCTTGTTTCCTCTTACCTTCTTCCTGTCACAAATGTTTTCATTAGATTGTCTTCTGCTTTTCTGCACATGTGTCAAAACCACTGTGATCTGTTCTCTGATTTTTGTTTTCTGCAAATGCAGCTACTTTGGTTTCTACTCCCATGCCCTCATTTCTTCATTTGCCCCACAGTGTGTATCTACCACTTCATCTCTGTCACCTCTAGTTTCTTCACCTGCACTGCCTTTACTCCAAGGTTTCTGTACCATACAATAATATGGGTAGCATCACTATTTTGTACACCTTACTTGTCAGGTTCTTAGTTGGCTGCAGCCCCTCTGATTCTAGCTTTGACCTCCTCATTCCGATTTCTCTTCTCCTCAACCACCCCTCCCAGATACTTGAAGCTGTTAACCTGTTCCACTATTTTCCCTGCTAACTCAAGTCTCAACTTCTTCTGATTTTACCCATTTGCTGCCATTACGGCTGTCTTATATGCACTCAGTTTCCTGTACCTTCAGTTTAGCATTCCATTCCCCTATCCTTTGCTGAAGTTCTTGCTCAGAGTCTGCCTGTAATGCCACATCGTCTACATACAGCAACTTTGTTGATCTGTCCCCTATATCCTGTTTGCTAATATAGTCCATCACCAATATGAACAACAGTGGTCTCAGAGATGAACCCAGATGCACACCCACTCCCACTGGGAACCCCTACATGAGACCAAACAGTGGTCATACCTGAGTCATTAGGCCGTTGTGTGTAGACTGCACCAATTCTACCAATGTTTCTGGGACTTTGAACCACCACAGGCCTGCCCAAATCAGTTTTCTTTGACCTTGTCATTTGCTTTCTCTAAGCCTAGGAAAGCCCATTTGGACTCTTTCCTCATCTCTAGCTTCTTCTCAACTATCTTTCTCACTGCAAACATACTTCCTGATCTGAATCCAAGCTGTTTATCTCCAAACTGAATTTCTACTACTCTGTGTATTTGTTTCTTAATCACCCTCTCCAGAGCTTTCATGCAGCATGATAGGAATTCAGTACATCTGTACTACCCACAATCATGAATGTTCCCTTAGTTTTTGAACACTGGCAAAAAAAGCTTATTCTCCAGTCATCTGGGGTACGCCTTTCTCTCCACACTGCTATGAGTACCCTCAGGAGCCATTTCTCCCCTATCTCACCCACCATCTTTATCATATCTGCTGTGACCTCATCTGAGCCTGCTGCTTTCCCAGACTTCATTTTCCTTCCTCCTCTGTCATCATTGACTGTGTCTCAGATAGCATAACTTCTATGGGTGTTTCTTCATTCAGAAGCTGCTAGAAGTACTCCTTCCATCTGCTTTTGATGTCCTGTGGAACAGTGAGCAGGTTGTTGCTAGAATCCCTTATAAATAGTGTCTGACTATCTTCTATGAGACTACATATATTCCAAAATAACTTAGATCATTTATACTATTTATTCACTTATTTCATACAGAAATCTGTATTTGTCAGTCTAATTATCAATATCACTTGAGTTAATGAACAGTAAGAAGCTATTTGTCATTCAAGTTTAGTTATAAGGTTGCACATGTTTGAAATGATGGAGTGCATCTGTCCAAAGCTGGAAAGAGATTCATAGTTAAATAATTCTTGACTTTTCAACTGGCATTCAGGTTTTACAGAAAGCAGCTCCAAATTTCCACTGGACATAGCAAAAGCCATGTTAAGGGTACTGACAACTACTACAAGAAGTTTTAAAAGAAATTTCCTTCTTAATAATAATTTGATCTCATATAACATTAACAAACACTGCTGTCATTCCAGAAATGTACAGAATTGACTGGATATAGGAATTATTGGTGTCATAAAGATAATATACATGGGTAAGTTGGTGGTGTGATGACATGGATAAATAATCTTTTTTGGGTTGTAGAAATTCAGTGTTTTGAAAATAAAGATTATTTGATTGTTTATTTATCTTATTAAAAGTGAAAGAGTAGACTGTCCGTTGTAGAGATTTATAGACCCACCTAGATCTGGAAAAATATTTTAATGATCTGATGCTTTTAGTTATTCATTTCATAGGTTCATAGGTTCATAGGTGTGGACTAGGCTAATGGCCCTGGAGCCTTTACAAGCCTACCCCATAGAAGTGCCCTGGCATCATGCTGCCCAACGTTAGTTCCTAGTGCCTCTATCAAGTAGAGCCACGGGAGTTATCTCTGGGGTGAACTTTCTGTTATCCATCCACTCATCAAGATTCCTCTTGAAGAGGGACAGCAAGATGCTCTGCTTGACATGTATGGGAAGTCTATTACAGAGCATGGGCAGTCTCTGGGTGAGAAACCTGTCCCTCCAGCATGTTCTGTTGATTGTGGTAATGAGGTTGAGGTCTCCGGAGGGTGTGGTGTGGAGGGATTGGGATTTCTTTAGATGTAGCATTTCTAACAGAGCTGGGTCAGACATGGCTTTGTAAGTTAAGCAGAGATCACCACTAAGTAGGTGATATGAGACAGAGAATAGCTGGAGTCTTTTGAGTCTGTCCATGTAGGACATGTGTTTAATGCCTAAGGTCCTCTTTGTGAGGTACTTCTGTGGCCTCTCCAGCTGTTGCAGGTGTCTAGTGAGGTACATGCCAAACCGGGCATTATACTCCATGATTGGTCTAATGAAGGAAGAGTATAGAGAGATGATGACCTCTTTCTTCAAGGATGCAAAACTTTGGTAATGAGATGTGCTACATAGAAGGACTTTCTGACCACAGTGCCAATATGGTGGTCTTAGGAGAGATTGCTGTCAACCTGTGTCCCCAGATCTCTTATAATGCCTTCAGTGTTCAGTGGGCTCCCATTGATGTGGTAATTAGTGGGAACTGAGTTTTTACCAAAGGGGATGACAACGCATTTTTTGGTGTTAAGCTTAAGGCCATGGTTTCGACACCGGTCATTGGTCTCAGTGAGGCCTTTCTGTAGGATGTCTGCATCACATGGGGAGTTAATAATGTCTCCCAGCTTGCAGTCATCTGTGAACTTGGTCAGCCAGAGTCCCTTTGTGTTGGCTTGGACAGCTGAGAAGTAGATGCTGAACAGGAGAGGACCCAGGACAGATCCCTGTGGGACTCCACTCATGACTGGTCGGCAGTCTGACTTGGAGTTCACTACTTTCACACTGTGTGTTCTATCTGTGAGATAATTTGTAACCCACCTAGTGATATAGGGGTTGATGCCTAGTTTGGTGAGTTTATCAATAATTCCTGAGTGAGGAATGGTATCAAAGGCCTTGGTCAGATCAAGGTAGGCTGTATGCACTGCCTTACCTTCATCTACAGCCCTGGTGACTGACTCAAAGAAGTCAACCAGGTTGAGGAAGGCATGATCTCACTTTCACAAAGCCAAACTGCGTGGGGTCCAGAGTTTGGAGATTTCATATATCTTTGTTAATCAGGTCCATGATGATGCGCTCCATAGCTTTACATATCAGACTCATCAGGCTAATGGGGTGATAATTTCCTGGGTCTGTAGTCACTCCCCCTTTATGGAGAGGGATGACTGTATCAGTGCGCCATTCAGTAGGGACAAAACCTGAGGTGAGGCTGTGACTGAACAGGGCACATAGATGTGGTGCAAGTTCACTTTGTAGTTCATGTAGAACATAGCCAGGGATATTATCGGGACCCATGGAAGTTGTATTCTTGGCCTTGGACAATGCAGCTTTAACCTGTGATGCAGTAATGCTGGGTGCCTGGCATTCTTTTGGTATTGTGATTGGTCCTTTGGGGGGGGGATATAGTTGGCACTGAATCTGTTGGCCAGTATGTTGGCAATATCTGTTGGCTCAGTATAGGAGGTACCATTGTGTAGTAACTCAGACCAAATCTGGGTATTGCCATGGAGGCTCTTGATATAACTATAGAAGGCTTTGTGATTGTTTTTAGTGTTTGCCATGATTCTGCCTTCATAGCTGGCTTTAGAGGATTTGATGAAAGATCTCAACTTTTTGTTGAGGCTAATAAGGGAGTTTTTCCTATCCTGGGACCTCACCTTTTTCTGCAACAGTTTCTTCCTTCTGTTGTAAAGTTTATTAATGGCTGGGGACCACCAGATTGGCTTTCTTTTTTGGCGGAGAGTGTCTGGGTTCTATTGGGTATGGCTAGTTCCATGCATTTATGTACATGTTGGTACAGTGCATTGGTGTATGATTTGGCAGTTATGCAGCTATTTTCCATTGGCATGGGTGCTGTGAAGTTAGCCACCTCTGTTTTTAGGAGTCTAAAGTCAGCTTTGGAAAAGTTTTTCAAGGTGCTTACCTTCGCAGGGGGTGTGGGTGAGATGTGGATTTCCATGGTAATTAGATTGTGGTCAGATCTGACCAGGGAGAGGTTAACTATTGGTGTAGAGCAATAGTCACCCATGTTAGTAATAACCAGGTCAAAGATGTTGCTTCCTCTAGTGGTGATCAGAATGAGCTGGTCCAGGGCATTGGAATTGATGAATTCCAGGAAGCGTTGGGCCAGTGTATTAGTGCTTGAGTAGTTTTCCAAGTTGATGGAGGGGTAGTTGAAGTCTCCTAGTATGAGAATGTTGGGCTGGACCTTGATAGATTCCAGGGTGCTTAGGAATGTGGAGTGAGAGTCAAGGGACATGGTTGGGGACCTATAGCAGGCTATGACCTGGATTGCCGTCTTACCCAATGTTATTTGTACCTGAAGTATCTCAGATGCTTTATGCTGGGCTACTAGTCTGGAGGTGTGCATATTCTTTATGAATATGGAGACTCCACCGCCTTTGGAGCTTTGGTCCATGTTTTGGGGCTGAAAGGTGTGGAATGTGTTATAGCCTGGTAGTGGAGGGGTGCTTTCTGCCACTTTAAACCAGGTCTCCATTACAGCACAAATGTCGATGTTCTCCATTTTGAGGAGTGCTTCGAGCAAGTGCTTCTTGAGATTTAGACTTCTAGCCTTGAGCAGCATTACCCTCAGATTGCATTTATTTATAGCTGTTACTGTGGTAATTTGGTCTTTGGAATGCTGCCTAAAAAAAGGCACTATAGGGGTGGCAAGAGCCTTATCCAGTACCCGGAAACCCAGGGTTGACAGATGAAGGCCATCTCTGGCAAAGCATCGAGGTCTGTCAATCATGTCATCCCAAGCAGACAGATACTGGCTCCCCTTAGAATGACACTAGAAACTTAGCCAATTATTGAAGTCAATCATTTTTTGTTTGTACTGCGGTATAATTCTGGGAGATGGTAGGATACTGCTCAGGGCTAGTGTCATACCTGCCTGGGCCACATAATCCTAGAGCTCCACCATATCTCTTTTCATGTAGTCCAGAGAGGTGCATCTCAGGTCATTCACACCCACATGGACAATGACAAAGTCATACTTGTACTTGTGGAATGATTTGAGTGTTGTGTGTTATGTGTTGGATTCTGGCACCTGATAGACAGCTGACTGTTACCTTCTCCTTATTCAACCTAGTGAGTGGGACATCTGTGTGCCTCACTGTTGAGTCACCTATGATTAGTGTATTGGGCAAGGTGTTTAGCCTTAGGGGTTTAGGTTGAGGGGCACACTGTTGAGGTGAACTATGTGTCCTGTATTTTGAGCTGTGTTGTGGTGGTCGAGTGCGTTTCTGTCTTGAAGGTCTCTGCTGTTTGGGTAAATATCTATTGAGAGCCTGGCAAAGGTGGGTGTGTGGTTTGTGTTTTTATGTTAGAGCTGTGATAGTGGGTATTTTGGAGGGCTATGTGTTACATGTGCTGTGGTGCAGGTGTTGACCTTCTCCTCTAGACCAGCTAGTCTGGTCTTGGCTGGAGAGTGCATAGCTTCCAGTTTGGTGATATAAGTGCATCTCACACAAGTCTGAGTGCTGGGAGGTAAGAGAAGGGGGTTGTTTTTGTACATGAAGCAGTTGCTACACTGCCTCATAATTCCCAAGTGCACCAGGTTAATAGGAGAAAGCACAGGGAACTGCCTTAATCATGCCAGGAGGGCTGGTCATAACTACTAAGTACTGGAGCTATTTTCGAGAAGAATGACTAGAGCTGATGGCACTTAGGTGCGCTATAATATTTGCTATAAAAACCTGTTGAAGTGCAAAGCGATTAGGCTATCTGAAGTGCAAGAGAGAAAGAACTAGCAAGATATAAGGGAAAAACTGAAGAGCAGAGTTTCTGGCACCAGTAATAGTTTACCTCAGCTCGGCACCGCTGAGCGGAGCTTAAACAAGAGCAAACCCATGCAAATGTGGGCTTTTAAGTCAGAAAGTTGAAATGGATGGAAAAATTGCCTAAACGGCCAATAAACTACAATTTCTGGGCCAAAAACCACTCCTCTTGTAGTAGATAGACTACTTAGTGCTTACCACTCCCACTGATAAGCTAGAGGGCTTCCCTCCAATACAGAAAGGCTTGAGGGGGCTCAGAAGCTTACAAACAGTCCTGGATACAGCAAATCTGTATCTAGACTAGACTAGTTACAGGAAAGGCAGGAACTAAGTGCAAACGTGGGCTTTTAAACCAGAAATTTGAATGGGATGGAAAAACTGCCCATATAATGTAAGATATAAATGCAAGATGATGTAAGGCGAATCGAATCTACCCGGGACCAAATGGGGGATTATTGACTGCCCAACTTCTATTAAAAACATTTACTAGTTTCTTACTGGAAAATAACTTAAAGCAGATTGTCAATAAGCAAGAAAGAAACATGCGCTGGATATTATCTGTGTACCACCAAAAGGTAAGCCCTCTTCCTGCCAGTTTTAACCTAATGAGTAACTGTAATCTGTGGATTAAAGTGTAATTTGTTGAAAACACTGATCTAATGCAGGAATTACATTGTTTCTATTTTATCCTGTTACTGAATCTGGTATTAGTGACACCGAAACACTGACATAGATAAGTAAATGTGTTATTCTAGAAGATTTTTTAAACTGTTTTGTAGGGATTTTTATACCTATTTTTGTAGGGACTTGTTCCTGATGCATTGGTGCTTAGTTTTGTGTATGTTCACTGCTGCCTAATCTGTTAATTATGTATTATCCTTAACTACTGCCTAACCTACTACTTAATTTATAAACATCTCCCTCTCTATTTTTTCCAGCTGTTCAACTTTCTTCTCCTAAGCTTGCTTTGCCTACTGGCCCAGCCCTCCTGGATATCCAAGACCATTCTCAGGATAGCAAGTCTCACTCTGTTTGCCTGACTTCCTACAGGGACGGTCCTATCTTTCTCCCAGAAGAGAGTTAAAGGATTAAAGAAAGTATGTAACATGCTGCTGTCTCTACTGTAATTTGCTTGTGAAATTGTTCTATCACTTGCCCGGTGCTAGTAAAGGATCCCAGCCAGAATTGCCAGCAGCCATACCCTTCTTACTTGTGAATTCCCCTCATACCTGCCTCATCCCTGGCTCCTTTTTCCTATATCAGAGCCGTCTTGCTCCCTACACTTATTAGTGGTTCCTCTCCTTACAAATTCAGGATCTGTCCACTAGGTGGCAGTGTCTACCGATCTATAACCTCTCTTCCCTCACTCCTTCACACTCACTATAATATAACATATTAATAGTCATCTTCTCTCTCTTTAACTGCTTAGTAACAGTCCTACCCATCTCCACCTCTGAAATCTGTCTTCTCCTTTCCCTTCGTACTGTACCCCAAGTATCCCTTTAACCACCCTGCTTACCTTCCTCTGTACTTACCTTCACCAGACTGATTGATTGTTTTCCACACTGTCCTACTGCCTACTTTCCTTGGGTGTAACCCACTCCTTTCGCCCTGCAGGCTCACTCCACTCTCCTACCCTACCCCCAAATTCCACCTACCCCCAGTGCATCTACACTTATACTCACCTAACCACTCCTACTTCCTCTCTACCTATTAAACTCCACCCCTTTCACCACCATCCTCTTCCTTCCCCTTCCCCCTACACACCATCTATCACCTCACACTTTTCTTCATATTTAATAAGGCAATACCTATTCCTAGCCCTTTCTCAACACCATATATTCTACTTTATCAAAGCATCGACATGCTTACAAAACATACATCATTCTCAATTCAACTACTACTTCTTCTGAACCTTACGTATATCCACTACCTTACCCAGCCCAGCACCATAACCCACACACCATTCCTTCACACAACCAACTCACTCCTTACAACACACTTACACTCATTTGTCTTTATCTCTCCTTGCCTGTATCCCATTAACAACCATCTATTTTATTTCACTACAGACTAAGCACTCCTTATAATCATAGGTTCATAGGTTCATAGGTTGGTACTAAGCTATTGGCCCTAGGGCCTATACAAGCCTAGCCATAACAATTCCCTGGCTATTTCTTCCCACACTATTTACTTCCCTGGACCCCTGTCTAGCAGGGTAACTGACGTGATCCCCGGGGTGAATTTCCTTTCTCCCATCCAATCATCAAGGTTCCTTTTGAAGAGGGCCAAAGAGACGTTCTGCTTGACATGTATGGGCAATATATTCCAGAGTCTGGGGAGTCTCTGGGTCAGGAACCTATCCCTCCAGCATGTTTTGTTTATTGTGATGACAAGGTTTAGATCCCTGGAGCATGTGGCTCTGAGAGATTGGGATTTCTTTAAGTGTTGCATGTCCAACAGCTCTGGGCTTGACATGGCCTTGTATGTTAAGCAGAGATCGCCTTGGAGTAGATGATATGCGACAGAGCATAGCTGGAGTTTTTAAAAGGCAGTCAGCATAGGGCATCTGCTTTAGGCCTGTGATTCTTTTAGTGAGGTATTTCTGTGGCCTTTCCAGTTGTTGCAGATGTCTTGACAGGTGCACACCAAATGGGGCATTGTATTCACTAATGGGTCTGAGGGATGAGTACAGTGGGACAATGACCTCCTTTTTTCTGGATGAAAAGCCCCACTCTAACCCCCAAAACCCTCACAAATCTAACAATATACAACATAGAAACTAAGAAATCCAAACACCTCATCAGCATAATCCAACATCTAACAACCATACTTCTATCTGGAGATATACACCCTAACCCCGGCCCAGACACCCCTTCCTCTACATCTAAATCCATCCTACTAGCTTCTCTAAATGCCCAAAGCATAGCTAACAACATCCCCCAACCTCCATGCCTGGCTTCTCCACAACAAACCTGACATCTTAGCTATCTCTGAAAACTGGTTAAAACCTCATATAAAAGATTCTGAAATAGTATCACCTAACTACTCCATCATCAGAAAAGACAGGGCCCACAAAAAGGATGGTGGAGTCGCTCTACTCTATTCATTCTCCCTATCCATTACTCCCTATAATAAATCCATTCCTCACTTCACCAATGTAGAATTAATACTAGCTCTGTTTCAGTTAAATAAACACAAACACATATGCATAGCCTCCCTTTACATCCTCCCTGGAGACAATATCTCAGTACTTGAGGATATCCTTTCCTGGCTTTCTAACAATATCAGTAATGAAACTATTATTATGGGAGACACAAATATTAATTGGTCCTCCATTCATTCCCCTACACACCCCCTAAACATCAACCTATATAAGTACTCTCAGCTCATCAACATCACTAACAGGCCCTCTAAAGACTTCTCTAGCGGCAGTACCCTAGACTGGATCTTAGTCTCTCACCCCCACTACTACCCTGATAGTGGAACTCTTCCTGATTCCCTCAGTGACCACCTTCCCATCTTTACTAGGTGTCTTCCTTCTCCATTACAAGTAACTCATAATTACATTAGCACTCACTACCTAAAAAAACTTCAACCCAAAAGCCTTCTCAGACACCCTAAAATCAATTAATTGGAACCCTTTAAAAACTCTACCCCTGGATAATGCTGTCGCACACTTCAATACAACTTTCCTAAAACTGCTTGATAGTTTTGCCCCCCAAAAAAACAAAAGAATAAGAAACAAAATCGCCCCCTGGCTAACAAAAAACACAATAACTGCCATGCAACTTAGAGACAAAGCCTGGGCACTTTACCAAAGAAACAAAACTCCCACCACCCTTAATGAATTCAGGACACTTCACAATATAGTTAAAAAGCTTATCACAGCAGACCAACAGAATTACTTCTCCTTATGCCAAAACAACCATAAAACCAATCCACAAAAATTCTGCAAAGGTATCACTACCCTCCTAAAATCCGGCTCAACTGAAAACCCAAGCCCAGACCCAAATGCACTAGATATAGATCTGGCCACCCAATTCAACTCTTTTTCCATAGACTCTATTTCCAAACTAACCTCATCCTTCTCTAATAACACTTTACCCCCTACTTCTGCATCCCCTCTCTTATCACCCCCTTCATCTCCAGCCTCTCATTCCATATCCTCTCAAATCCCACCATTCTCCATAAAACCCATTCCTACTTCTACCATAAAAAAACTCCTGCAAAAGCTAAAACCATGCACCAATGCCCTAGATAACATTCCTGATCCTTCCTCAGCATAGCTGCTGAAGCCATTGCCTTCCTCATCAGCATCCTAATCAATCGCTTCATCCAAGAAGGTCTTGTACCCAAACTCTGGAAAAAGGCTTTCATCATTCCCTGTACAAAGGATTAAAAAATAACAATATCACTAACTTCCATCCCATCGCCATCCTCTCTCCCATCTCAAAACTTCTAGAGAAATGTATCCATCTTCAACTCCTTCCCTATCTATTAGACAACTTATTAACTTCCACCCAACACGGATTCAGACCCAGTCACAGCACCATGACTGCCCTCCTATCCTTCCTGGAAACTGTGAATAAAGCCAGGGATTCTGGCTCTACTGTATCTACCCTCCAACTTGACCTCTCTAAGGACTTCGATACTATCTCTCACAACCTTCTCCTGACTAAACTATCTAACCTAAACCTATCCCCTTCCTCTCTCAATTGGCTCACCAGCTATCTCTCCAACAGGCAACAAGCTGTCAAGTGGAAAAAAGCCATCTACTCTTTCCTTAACACTTCCACTGGTGTCCCCCAGGGTTCCATCATGGGTCCCCCTCCTCTTCAATATATTCATAAATGATTTCTTCCACACAATCCCTTACGCTAACCTTATTCAGTATCTAGATGATTCTACAATTATCTGTGCAGCCACATCCATCCCCACTCTCTTAAAGCTGACTCAAGACCCCTTCTCTACCACAAAACAATGGATGAAAGACAATCATCTAGCACTCAATGCATCAAAAACCAAACTTATGGTATTTGCCCCCTCTAAAACCAACACCACTGATAGAAAACTATTCTCTATCACCAGCCAGAATAACACACCTCTTGAACTGGTATCTGAAACCAAACTACTAGGAGTCCAGATCGATGACCAGCTTAAATTCAATACCCATCTACAACTAAACATAAAAAAACCCCACCAAAAACTTGGCATGCTCTACCGACACAATAGATACCTCACTACATCTACTAAGCTCACTCTCTCTACTACATTTCTCATCCCTTCCCTCCTTTATGGTGCCCGTCTCCTAACAAACCTACAATCATCTCTCAAGACAAAACTGTCTTCTTGTTATAATAAAATTGCCAAATTTGCCACTAGCCACAAATCCTCAACCCATCACTGTGCATCTCTCCACAAACTAAACTGGCTAGAGCTTCCCAACTATCTCTCCTATACTCAGCTTACTTATGCACACATACTCATTTTTCATCCCTCCCTCTGTCCCTCCCTCTGTTCTACCTTTAAAATGCACCACCCACAAAGACTCCTAAGATCTAGCAACCAAAACCTAATAGAACTGTACAAACCCATTCGCTCCCCAGGACAAATCCTCCTGTCCTTTGCCCTGGCATGTCTATGGAACTCCCTCCTTCCCTCCATCTGTACTATCACCAACCTCCCTTCCTTTAAAAATCACTTCACTCACATCTAACATCCACGTGGGAATGCTCCTGCTCCCACTCCTCATAGCTTATTCTCCACTTCCTACAGGCAACTATCACATATATTCCAGACACCAACTTCATATTAGCAAATACTAAGCCAACTGTAAATACCCTCTTATAATTCTCAAATCCTACTATTCCATTTCAAGAAACTGTATATTTACTAAAGCAATGTTTTGTTTTGTTTTCTACAAAATGTAACCTAAAAATTTTATTGTACCTGCTTAATCGTTGTTTTCTACAAAATGTATCCTAAAAATTTTATTGCAACTGCTTTGTTTTGTCTTAGAACCTACAAATGATTTAAATTGTAAACTGCTGTAATGTTTTTGTAACCTTTGTATTTTAGCTTTTCTTTCCAGGACTCCATTGAAAATGGGTTCTTATTGGCCCAATGGACTATCCTGGTTAACCAACTGCAAATAAATAAATAATAAATAAATAATCATGCCCCTGTTTTTTTCTTTTAGACATGCCAAAAATTGACTGGAATCAAGATTGGTGGATTGTAATTCCTAAATAAGAAGAGCCAAATGCGAATCTGTATAAGAGTCCATGGAAAATGATCATTAAAATAAAGGTATGCAGAACTATTTCATGTGTAGTATTAACATATTTAGTACAGCCAGAAATAATTCCTGTGCTGGGGGATATAATGCAATGACAAGTGGATGACTAATCAAATGGATAACTGAAGTAAAGGGCCAGCAGGAATCAGGTGTTACAAATGAATTAAATGAATGCTGGCAATTAATGCAGACTAAAGTTCTGACTTGTTAATGAGATGCTTTCTGTGGCAAGGGTACAAGGTTTGAATCTTTACAAATTCATTTAGGGTTTGGGGATGACATAATGGTTAAGGTGTTTACCTTACAGACATAAGGTACAGAGTTTGATTCTAATCTTTGAAGGGAATTTAGCTAGATTTAAAATGGCCTGCAAGGGCAGCTAACCTAGTGCTTACGTATGAACCTATTAGACAGGCAAAACAAACAGCAAGTTGCTAGTGGGTAGGCTAAGTCTGAAGAAAATCTTGTTAATGACAATAAAGATAACAGAAAAGCCATTTATTCATAGGAAAAGGGTCAGTATTCCACATTTGACTACTTTATCAAAGATGGTAAGGTATTTTATACTCTATGGGAACAAAAGCTCTGATACCACTAGAAGTAGTAATAATGGGAATGATCAGTATTTTTTTATTGCAATTGAAATATTATCACACTTGTCTCACATTTGAACATAAGAAAAACACCTGACTTAGATTTGATATCAAATGCAGAGGCTTAAGGATGTTAAAAGATTGAATTGCTTTGCCAGTAAAATTAATTTTCGTGGAAAGTTTATATAGAATATAGTATAAAATTAATGGAAAAAAACTTAATACAGCCAATACATGAAGGCAATGGTGTGAGAAGTCATCTATCCTTTTATAGGCCTTTAGTTTCTATTGTCTACCAGTCAACTCACAGAGACAGTGGCCCTGACACTTTAATCTGAGGGTATGGCCAAGAATGTGCACACAATATTTCACAACAGGTTGTCAAGGGCAGGTCTCTACTAACCTGTAATATATCCTTTTATAACACTATTGTAACAGCAATTTAAATGTATTAATTTTACCATTGTTTTTGATAAGTATGATTATCAATTACTGATTAATAAACAGAAGGAGATAGGTATTTTATCTTCACTTGTGGACTGGATTCTGGAATGGGCCTGTGACAGGGCATAACAAGTTGGCTATGACAATAGTGTTGTTAACTCTTTGGGTTATCATTATGGTGTACGGAAAGAGTCAGTTATGGCTCATAATTGCTTAGCATTTATCTATATATTACTTTAATAATAGCATAATTTATTTGTTATATGCAGATAACCTGACACTATG
Source organism: Protopterus annectens (assembly GCF_019279795.1). Classification (NCBI taxonomy): domain Eukaryota; kingdom Metazoa; phylum Chordata; order Ceratodontiformes; family Protopteridae; genus Protopterus; species Protopterus annectens. The sequence goes on along the minus strand of NC_056739.1, from coordinate 602,907,792 downwards.
TATATTATCAGTATGGATACAAAGCTGAGAGAAAAAAAAAAGAACATGGAAATAAGGGTAAGTAAAAACATGTATGTGACATTTGGGTGCATATATTCAAAAAATATCATACAACACTGGTGGAATAAGCATTGATATGGTCCAAATGATAAGAATAGTAGTATACATGTTAACAAAAGACTGTGGGGGGAATTCAATAAAGCCTACATGGATTAATTTTACTTGTAGGCATAGTGGCATGGAGCTTACATGGAAGTAAGCAGCCATGTGATCCGAAAAATGTAGCTGAGGGGCATGCAAGAATATGCAAACACCAAAGTGTCCATGGCATGCAAATCACCTCAGAAGCAAGTGAATTGCATGCAAATGAGAGTGCTGGAGTGATCCAGCAAGCAGATAGGTAGTTCTGCAGACCCAGTGTTGATGTCCGAAGTGTACATGGAAAATTTCATATATTGTATTATATATCTACACACACACATATATATATATATAGAGAGAGAGAAAGAGAGAAAGCTAGATTTAGACCCTCCACATATATGTATATAATACAGTCACATAACACATATTCACAGCTACAGTTACATCCCTGATATATATATATATATATATATATATATATATATATATATATATATATATATATACACATATATGTGTATATGTGTGTTGGGATGTACGAATGTCCACACTTACGCACAGAATGCTGGAGTTTTCTGCACCTACACACACAACAGTTGTCTGATGGTAACATCACAACAGAATCTACCCAACTACAGAACCCTGTGATTGTGGAATGTCACCCTGTAGACAGACAATGGTGACCAGATGGTGTTGACCTTGGACAGGCCATACTGTCACTGGCCAATTATCCACCTAGAAAACTGCATCCGGCCTGGCATGGTGAAACTATTACCTGTGCACACACAGCAGGGGTATTAACAGATACCCCACTACTAGGACACTAGATACACTAACAGAATAAAGCAGGTTCACTTTGTAGGTGACACATGCTGTGTAATACAAGGGCACTTTGCATTGGTCCACAAGGACTGTGGCTGCAGGCACATGTACATCAGATGTAACCAGTGGTACATGCAATAAGTACTGCGAGCTATAGTGTGTAACATTAGGTAGGTAGGGGTTCTAATCTCACTTCAGCCACCTTGTGTGTGTAAATATTCCCTTTACAGCAGTACAGACATGCCCATCTGGTCTATGTCTGTCCAATGGTTAATCATTTTATGACTCTCTGACTAACGTCCTCCTGAGGATTGGCATCCCTGTCAACACCTGCTGATGTCATCCACCTTAACAGCACTGGCTGACAATCTAATAACCAGTAAGCTCCATGATGAATGTGATAAGTACATAGTGTTGTAGTGTATACTATTAGATAGGCAGGAGTTCCAATCTCACAACAGGCAACTGTGTGTGTGTGTGTGTGTGTGTGTGTGTGTGTGTGTGTGTGTGTGTGTGTGTGTGTGTGTGTGTGTGTGTGTGTGTGCGCTCATGTGTGTGTGTGTATGTGTGTGTGTGTGTGTGTGTGTGTGTGTGTGTGTGTGTGTGTGTGTGTGTGTGTGTGTGTGTGTGTGTGTGTGTGTGTGTGTGTGTGTTTGTGTGTGTGCAGGCACACGCACAAATGTATTCTCATGCAGCAATACACATATGGGTGTGCAATGGTCATGCATTTTACTGCACTGTGCCTAGCTGCTGCTCCTAAATAGCCTATATTTACCTAGGCATAAATGCTATCTTCCACCACCTATATTTGTATGTACAGAACACCCAGGTGACACATATCAAGGGTAGCAGGCCTTTTCACAGGGCATGCATGAATGATTACACTGACTGCCCCACTGTCCAGCACATATGCACCCAGGTAACAATCCATGTATACAGCCATACCTTGCTGATGTCATATAGTTGCTGTGCTGCTATGCATCCTGTGCTGGTGTATTGCTACCAAGTCTCCATAGCTCAGCCACTCAGACCCCTGGAACAGAAACATACACAGTTATGTAAGGCACCTGTCAGTCTGTACATTACCGGCAGTCTAGCATCATGCAACAAACATACACAAACTTTGATGTGTATGCATGACACATGCCAGCATGCAGCACCTGTCATGCCCACAACAGCTCACATGGCACAACACTACTGTACTACAAAACCTACATGTAAAGTAATATAGTCAACCTGTGCATCAGACACATATTTGTATGTCCCTGCATTGATGGCATGGATGGCAGTGATGTGGCACAGGTATCATCACATGCACAGAGTGTGATGTGGGAGTGCCAGAGGCCTAGGCTGTGCCAAACAGTTGACAGCATATGTGTGAGTCAAGAAGGGGTGCTGGTTAGGTGGGCAATGGGGAGTTGCCATGTGTGTCTGTTGGTGACCTGCATGTGACAGCGATGTTTGAGCTTGTGCATGTACACAGTCAGGTCCAGTGTTAGCCCTACATGTGTGTATGTTGGATAGCTGTGGACTGTACATGACTGAGTGGACAGTTCACCATCTCCAGCCATGAACACGGGAACTAGCTCTGCCATGAGTGGCACTGGCACCACCATGCCCAGGGTCAGTTGCGGTGCCAGTACCTAATGGTGACTGTTGTCTGCTGGGCCCATGTCCCCCACGGGACTGCCCAGGACCACGTGCCCATGGCCTGCCATGGCATGGTTTGGACAGCACACTCCCTTCTGTGATGCTGGAAGTACTGCCACTATGGGAGCATGAGTGTGCACAGCAATGTGGACTCTCAGCAGATGGTGTTGCTGATCTATGTCCATGTGTCCGATGCCCTACTCCAACCAGAAGTTCCAGCACAGACAACGTGTGGTGAAACACTGGCACTGTCTCAGCCCACTATCTGTCCACCACATCAGTGAAATGATCCATGGTGTCACCAATGTAGTGGACGGAGTCTCAGATATTAGACTGTGCTGCATCCATAATCCTGAGTATTCACCTGGTGTTGCATTCGGAATGTGCCTGTGCCTCCATGATGGACCAAAACATGCAGCGGGTGACTCATAATGTGACACCTGTGACAGGTGGTGGATGGGCAGCAGTCTTCCTCCAAGCACCCCTGTCAATCTGCCTATGTGAGACCTTGCCAGCTCTCTGGCTATGGCCAGTGTCTACAGTCACTGATGCCATAGTTGCCACACTTTTCTGTTCAATGTTGCCACACTCTGACTGTCCTATACCTCAGGTGACTGTGTATGTGTGGACATGCTGACTTTGTGCGGGGACAATGAGTGAGGAAGTGGGATGTCAACCCATGTGACAGATTCAGCCCCCAACAACCTCATCTGTGCCTCACTATGGCCACCATCATCATCAGAGTCTGATGAGACACTGACATCAGGTTGTGAGGGGGACAGACTCCAACCCCCATGTTCATCTGTGAGGAGGAAGACAAGATAAGTACATTACTACCTGCACTATTATGTATGCTAATCCATACAGACACATACACATGAGGAGCCATGACTGCATTACAATAACACATCTTACTACTGATCCTATACACAACACACAAACACACAACATACACATACAAGACAGGTCCTTTATAACATGCACTGCTGCCACATCCGGTTAATGTTGCCAGTACGATACACCTATGAGATAAGCAATATGTCAGTGTATCTGATAGACCTACCCTTAAAACACAGTGCACCCTTTGTGAACATAATATGCTAGTTATAGTATCATTGCCTCAGGTATGTACCATCTCCATTATGTGTGTGAACAGGCATCTGTAAGTGATTGCCTCCTGTATAGCAGGCTGCATAGTCTACACAAAATTAAGTGCACATGTGTTAACGTTCTTGCAAATACATGACTGTGATTACCCATTCAATGCACTCCAGTTAACTGATCCACAATTGAACATACAACCTACTCTACTCTGGCTAAGCATAACAGTTGTGCCTAGGTCAAATTGGCAGCCCTTAACATTCTTAGGGTATACATCATCCATAAAACAAGAGTATCACACTTACCAGGTACAAGACCTTGGACTCTGGCCACACCTGACAGACCTATGGAAATGTGAGTGAAAGGTATTGTCAGCAATACTAAATGTGGCATTGTTACAGGTATTATGTGCATATAGCCACATGTACAATAGCTAATGTGCTACTGTCTGCATTTCTGACATTCTGCATATGAGTGCATAACTGTGCATTAAAACCAACCCCCTCCCCCCAATACAGATAGATCTGACACTCATGTACTGGTATGCAGAGGCTGCCAGAATGACTGACAGAGTATTACAGTGAAGAGCACAAGAAGCTTACCTGGATGTGCCTTTGATGTGGATGCTGTGGCATACACCTCCAGTATTTATGGAGTGATGGATGCTTGTGAGCTGGTGGTTGTTCCCAGGTTTACTAGGAATTCCTCTGTGGCTGACAGTGGTTGTTCTCCAGCGGTGGCAGCATGGTCCCTGGTCACAGCGGCTGCCCTTTGCCATGCAACATTGACCATATCTGTGGCCCGGTGTCAGACCCTCTTATAGGTCCTGTTCTGCTTGCCTATATGGTTGACTGCCTAGATGAGGTCAGCCCACAATGCTACACATTGTTCACAATGCTGGTGACCCCTGGACAACAGAATGTTATGATGCATTTGAACGCCATCCAGAATGACATTATTTGTAGTGGCTGAAAATGGTGGCTGCCTCCTTTGATACATTCTTCCTGAAAGACAACAAGAGGGGAACATATCACAGGAATAGATACGTGGATATCCAGTATCAACAGACCCTGTACAACTGAAATGGCCTGCACTATCCACTGCTACCTCCCACATCATACCCTGCAGTCTATCAACACACTATGTGTATGTCTATCACCAACATAGTAGAAATACCAGTTATGTCCTTGTGTGCTGTGACAGAATCTGCTGTATGTCTCCACACCCATCAATGCCATCTACTGTGGTGTGTCCACATTGGGCAAAGTCCGACTACTATGCCATACAGCCACTGTCACACAAATAGGTGTGTGTCATTACCACTATATTGGGACAGTCCAGCAACACCAGTGTGCCACAATGACAGACAGCAATGCAAACCTACTGTACTATATCTTCCCTGTAGCCATCATACCTCTCCAGTACACAGATATTTATGTAATATGTATGTGTGCCTGATATATGTGGTCCTTTTGACACATACATGTGGATGTCTGGCAAATGGTTGGCCAATAATTGATGGATGTCAGAATACAGAGAATCTGGATGTCATACACCAGACCCCTCAGAATACACTTATGTTACAGTAATATCTGTTAGTCTATTCATAGTATTACTTTGTATGGCCAGTATTGCTAAGGTTGGGCCTTCCCCCCCACTAATAATGGCTATGAGCTGAATTCCTGCTGTAGGGAGTTGCCAGTTATGTTAGCCATAGCTCTCAATCAATGAAGTACAATTGTCAACAAAACAGTGACCTAGCCAGAGTATATCAGGGACAGTCAGGGACATCTTTATAATGTCTGAACTATTCCTGTGCCAGATTCACAGACTGAGATGAGCTGAATAACAGTACATCATGTGATATTACAGCTATTTCCACCCTTGTTTACTGTCAATATATCTAATTTATAATTCACTAGGTTTTGTACAGGGGCAGACCATTATAGGAGGGAATAAGAGGGCCACAACTATGATTTGATTCAAAGCATGCACAGTTGAGAGGCCTGCCTGTAGCTTTTGAACAGCAGGGTATCACCAACATGTCATTCCCACAGATGTACTACAGGCCTACTGTTGTAATCCCTTCTCCCCATACCTGCTTCCTCCCATATGCGTCCCATTATATGGGACATGCATTACATACCTGGTAGAGTGATGTAATCCTTTTGTGAATAAATCCTCAAGAAAAGTCTTGTTAAATCCTGGTCTGCCTTGGTAAAGCAATATACAGACCTGTTTCCCATAGGCAGTTGATTGCCTTTTGTAGGTAATGTTCTTCAACAGGTAATTGCCTGTGCACCAATCAGTGGCTCAGACTTGCTAATTGCATACAAAACAGCTGGGTTGCACTTTCATTATGAAATGACATGTTTCCACAGTGCAATATTTACAGCCTTCATGTAGGCCTTGACCTCTTTCCTAGTTTTTGAGATCGACATTAGTGAGGTGTGGAGACTACGGCATCACAGAGGGTAGGTACAAATACTGTCCACTGTTGAGATTTATGAGGTATGTCAACAGTTTTGCATGCTATGTTTGCCCATTGTCCCATGACATTGTGATTATCTGGAAGTTCAGTGTTAAACATTGTTGGTTGAGGTCAGTAAGGGGGGAGAGACGTGTGAGTGTCAGACGTCATACCTGTCAGAATATGCATGCTGATGCAGTAGCTGCTATTCTATCAACTCATTATCTTTGTAGAGGAAAACTATGAACCTTTGTCCCCCCTTTATGTATGTTTTTGTCTGGATCCCTTGTTTTGGGGGGTGTGAGGTATGGTAGGTCTGCAGCAGGCAGCTTAACATACAGCTGCATATGTTGCAGGCTGCAGCTGCTGCTGCAGCCTAGGACACAGAGGGGGATTGTGAATACTTTGGAGGACCACAAGCTGTATGTGTAACTGAGGCAGCAGTGCCAGCTCTGTCATTGCAGCAGAGCAAGGGTGAGGTACTCTTTGCAGTCCACTTGAGGGATGTGCTTAAGGTACATCTGTTATATAACAGTGCCAATCACAGAGTAGTAGGCGACATATAGTTAGGCTACACAAATATGTGCAGTGTGTCCCTACCTACAGGCCTTTGACTTGCAAACATGGGTAGCAGTTAATTCAGTAGCAGCAACCTGTGTGGGTTAAAATTGCATGACTCAGTCATTATTTGCTGTATTCACAAGAATGTAATTGAAGTGCAACATACTGGATTCGAACCCAGGACTGTGGGTGGCAAAATGTAGTGCATCCAAGGCATTTAAACAGACTGAGCTACTGATTCGGTGCTGCAGCAGGTGTATTTGCAAGATATGTGTGCATGCATACAGTATATGACACACTTTGTCTGCATCTATCATTATAAGCATGGCTTTCAAAGGCAGTTGTTGTGCAGCAGGATCCCAATTGTACACATATGTACTTTGCCATTGCTGCCTTAGCAGGTGTGTTTAAAGATGTTGCTGATGAAAGGGGACAGTTATCTGCTATCATACCTGTCAACCTGTTTGAGCAGGAATTCTGGACAAAGTCATACATACAAGTGGGACAAAGGCCCAAAACTAAGGACAATCTTTACATATTGCTCTTACAAATGTAAACTTTTGATAGAATAACAGGATTTGCATTAGCATGTGTTTTCTTAAGGGGATGAAGTGTAACACTCAAATGTCTGTCATGATTTCCTGACCTCAATCTTTAATTACTTGCCCCTACTTTGCCAGAAACCTATGTTTTTATGAAAAACAGGCCAAACATAGAGGGCAAAACTGTGGACATTCTGCAACAGTCTGTACAGCTGACGGGTATACCTACAATCCCAGGCCTCATGTACATCCATTATTATTTGGCTGCATACTGGTGTAGTGTTGCATCACAGTCGCAAGTACACTGCCATTTCTCCCATTATATGTACTTGCAGTCTGTCAGTGGCAATCAGTATATGTTGCTGGAAACACCTGTTTTAATTCAGAACTGAGTGGCCTAGTGGTTAATTTACTGTGCTGTAGTTGACAGGGACTTGGGTTTGAGACGTGGCAGGGGTGATTATTTTGTAGATATGCCTAACACTGTGAAAAACACATAAGATCATTAAAGCACTTTTAACCACATTTAAACAGGTTTGCACAGGTTTGCCCAGTTCGTCGCATAGCGATGTCCCGCTTATCTCTGCACAAAGCTTAGCTAAAAATAAAAAAAGAAATGAAAAAAGGTGGTGATAGGAAAGTGGTGAAATGGGGGCAAGCAGTGGGAAAAACATACTGAAAGGCAGGTAGGGATGTGTGGGATGAGTGTAGGAAAGGACCATAGCTCGCTATTTCTTGTGCAGCAACAGCTGTGCCTTTTTACAGATTTTGTACATGTATTTGAAGCCTCAAACCCCAGAGAGAGGATTGAGGACAACAGAAATGTGTTGTCAAGCCACTTGGACCTAATTTGTTGTGTCCAGTGGATACGTCTGTGAAATGGAGAGGTAGGTTTTTTTGTGGGACAGGTGCCCTTTTTTTCTACTTAAGGAGAGAGTGGAATATTGGGGAAGGGATGTAGGTATGTGTGGGGAGGTACATTTGCAGACAGACAAGACAGACAAGATAGCAGACAAGGGCTGTGTGTGATACATGAAGGGGCAAACACCTTGGATGGGGAGGATGTTGTGGAATCAGAGGTGCATGTGCCTCTTGGCAGCAGCAACATGACTGAGATCACCACCCATGGGCAGTCAACACTGCTCCTTGACTGCCCCAAAGGTTGCAGTACTGGAGGCTGGGTGGCAAGGATCTCAGGCCCCACCAGGTTGTCTAGTCTTCCCTCAATCCAGTGCAGGTGATGTTCATAGCTCCTATAAACAATCTTGCACACCATGGCCGGTAGTTGATCCTGGGTGACAACTCCCCCTCTGCCCAGGCCTTGTCCCCTGAGGTGGTTACACACAAAGGTGGTGTAGGGCCACTGGAGGGGGCACCACCAACTTGGCTCCCAGATGAGCTGGTACCTGGTGTCATGGCCACCTGAGGTAAGGTAGGCATATCACCAGGAACCGGCCTACCCAAACGTGCTGTGGGTATGGAGGTAGAGCAATAAACATAGGTGAGTTATGAATAAAACCATTGTTAGTAAAAGCAGCATGCCAGAACATTGTAAATAACCCCACTACAGTTAAATGCATATTATGTGAAACACAACAATGCATAACAGATCAGTCAGTATATTAACAGCATGCCAGTAACAGTTACAGCATAAGGCCAACAGAATAGGTAATCCAACAAGATATGCTAATATGTAACCATTAATAAAGCATATGCCCAAAATAAAGTTTATGAAACAACATATGTTAATCGTAAACCATAATCAATATATAACAATAATAACTATATGAAGATAAGGGGTGGGAAGAAAGAGAAATGCAGTCCATTAATACCACCATGGGCTATATAGTTGATAACAGTATTGCTATCTCTACAGGTCTGTCCTTTCTTTATGTGTAAATGTGGCCTATAGCTGCTGCAGCACATACATACGTCTCAAGTTATCTGCATGGGACACTATGGGCCATGCTGTAACACCTGCAGGTATACAACTACAAAGGACACTTTCACAATAAGTGAACCTATATAACTACCAAGGAGTACTGTGGGCTAATCTACTGTTAATTTGATATTGACATATAATTGTGTTGATGATATATCTGTGACAGAGGGATTACACAACACTAATTACATTCCATGACGGCATGACATTTGAGAAACATGCATGTGTACAGTATAGAGAGTACACAACCATCATGCCTTGATTGGCAGGCATGGGGATCATATCTAATAGCAGTGACTGCAGGGGACATGTGCATCACATGTAGTAATTGAGTGCATCAACCTTTACAAGACACTCCAGGAATGCATCCATACCTTGATTACACATTTTATGTAATTTATTTTATTATATTCTATTATTGAACCTGTTTCCTTTATTGTTTGCATAAATAGCACATTCGCGATAATGACCTTAACAGTCTGTGACATCTGAACAAACAATTATTAACACATAATATGGGCTACTTCACCCATTTACCAATAGTCCATGTGGAGAGAATATCTGTCATCATAACATATCTGATTCAACAATAGTTATTAGTACATGGAACTGGATTTGAATCCTGGTCTGTGTGTAGCAAAATGTACTTTGTACGCAGCATTTAACTAACTGAGCTACTAAGTCACTGCTGATATCTGCCTGACTGATTTCTTCATAGAGCTCACCTAGAAACAAAATATAACCTGGTACTACTACCACAGTGTTATAATACACTGCAGTGACAGTTGGACACACCTGCATGAAATGCAATCATGCCAGAGATACTAGGTAACCTATACATTACTAAGCAAAATGCAGATGTACACAATTTATTGTTACTGGGTTGAAATATCAGCTCTGATTCCACAAGTATTGCACAGCAGTTTATTACAGATACCTTCATGCATTTACTGGTATAGTTTAGAGTTTTTATTGAACAACAGTTAATGTAATGTGGATGTTGTAATACAGCTATGATTCCACACTATTTTGTTAATGCTTTACTCTTCCCCACTTATTTCAGGACATATGGCAGGAGTCACTTATTGCTGTCCAGGTCTATGACCACATTCATTGCAATACAATCAAAACTGTATATACCTACTGGCAGTTAATGCTTTACTCTTTGTTGCTTATATGACTATAGATTGCAAGTTACTTCCCTACTCACCACATTTACGGTGCAACCTGGCCAGGCACAACTATACTCCTCAACATTGCGAGCTGTCTCCTCTGCAGCTGTAGGGAGAGAAGCACACCATTATGCATACCTGTCTATCCAACATTCAGATCAGATATTGGTAAAACAATGCTAACAGTACTTATAAACTTGTGGGGCATTCCCAGCCCAAGCTTCATGGACTCAGGTGTTCAAAAGATCCCCCCTCTGATGCTTCTGGTCATCATAGTGGTGACAGACCTGCTCACCTGTGTGGAGGATACCTGTAGCACTGGTGAGATCATGTGCCAACCGGTCCCAGGCCTCCTCATTGTACCATGAGCTGTGTAACTGCCCCCTGCAGCAGCTGGTTCTCATGGTCTTTCACTAGGAGTCCAACCATGACCCTTGACTCCAGAATACCCCACTGCTGTGCCCAGAAGCATGCACCCTCTCCAATGCCTGCCATAGTTACTGCACAGTTCAAACTCCAACTGGTTATGCAGAATTCCTGCTTGTTGAGATTAATATAGCCTGTTTTCCTGCCCATTCACACCAATGGGCAATATTTAAAAATGCGTCACATTGCTTGTCACTGTGCAAACCAGCTCAGGTCAGCTGAGAAATACTTAAATTAGCAATGCTTAACAATGTTTAGCAGTGCGCAAACCAGCTAAGCAGAGCTGCGAGAAGCCAAGCAGTGCTAAAACAGATCTTGTTTAAACAGTGCTTGGCATGAATTAGCAGGGCTTAGCAGAGCTTAGCTGAGTACAGCACATCAGGATGTAAAAATAACTGTTATAATTTAAATTTGGAAAATAAATACTTAGTAACCCTTCTGTGTATCCAAACTCTGCACCTACTGCACGTAAGGCTGTCAATCTAACCATTTGGCTACGTGCAAAAGTAGAATACTGCTATATCATTAGACATACCTCACAGCTACATATAAGCACTGTTGAGCGTTGTCCCTCACCACGCAAACCCACTCAGCTATGCTTAAACTTGACCTTTGCATTAATAATTGAATGTATGCAGTTTCTATTTTTAGATGATTGGCATGTGTCAATTGCTGTGTGCCACACCATGCAAATTTCAAACTAAAAAAAAAAACACATTTAACTACACTGATATAATGCACTTTGACAGTGCAGGGATTATGTTACTCATCTGCGGACACAGTTAGTAACAGATTCCCTACACTGATTCAATGACCGTGTTCCATGGCTCTCCCTCAGTAAAGTGCCATCATTAATATGCATGGCGTCTACCGAGGGGGATCTGTATACACAGCCACAGTACCTTATATGTAGGCTCTACACTATGCCTACACAAATTTTATTAAATCTGGGGGTGTCTTTTGATATGCACATAATGACATAGTGAAATAATGTAATATAACTACCAGGTGTATTAGAAGAATCTTCAAATCTAGGGACAGGTTGATGTTAAAGAAAATTCTTGCTTCCATAACTTACAAGAAGATAGATTTTTGGCCTATTATTATGGAATCATCTGCTATGAAGAAAAAAACTATGACTGGAAGGTATACAACAATAGAAAACTAAAGCACTATTTTGCTTGAGCGTGATTAACTTAAGCAACAAAAATTGAAGCAAGAACTGCAATCCCTGTCTTCAGAAATATCTAGTTCTCTCAATTCAGTTAGTATGAATGGTTTGATGGAAAATGTAAAGATGAAATTAAATTTGTTGGCGAAAGACTTGGTAGAGTATAAAAAACAAAACAAAATTGTTACGTGATATAAGGGTTTATGAAAACGAGTGAGCATTTGTATCTTCAGCAAATCAACATCATGGAAAGAGACGACATAACTGAGGAGGTTTTAAGAAACCTCATTCAGTATCCTTTGCCTCTTTGGAAGGGGCGGACTATAATGGCAGCCATGAAAGTGATAAACATAAATATCCTGGTTTGACAGCTGCCTAACAATCAGAGGAACATGACCACCGGTTTTGGAAGCCAGGGGATAATGGCAGGGAACAGTTTAATCACAAATGGGGCCATAATGGCTCCAATAACAATGGCAATACATTCAGACAACAGGTATTACCGGTACAATGGCAGTTCAACAAGAGAGGCAGGTGGCAATGATCATGCCATTACAGATTGTAACATAGTTGTGAATCTTTCTGGTTGTGATTTATCCCAAGAGCAATTTTCTGTTTTAAATTTGGGGTTAAAATTCGTCCCTACAGTGCTACCGAGGAGACATATTTTAAGTCAGGAAGTCTTCTGTTTTGTTCGTAAATTGCATTTGAAGGCTTTCTATGCTAACTGTATTAATAATTCATCCCATGATGATGAATCTATGGATGAAAGTTTTCATTCTTGTTTTTCAGATTTAAATGTTTCTACAGAGTATATGCATAGCAATGCTTATTGTTTTATTGATACTTCTGTCATTCTTAAGAGTAGGTTTATTCCTCCCTACTCTAATGAAAAAAATATTCACTTCAATTCTATGTTAAATTTTGCCATGAATGAAATATGTGAAGAGTTGTCATATAATAAGAATGATATCTGTTATAATTTGACATTAAAAGAATGGAAAGCTCTACAAAAATTGAAAGAAAGAAGGGATTGGATTATAAAGCCATCAGAAAAAGAAAACAAAATAGTTATAATGCATTTTCAGCAATATTATAGGATGTGTTTGGAGCATTTGTCTAATGAGGATATATATGAGAGTAGTGACAGTAGCAGTTATAGAAAAGCAATAACTAAGTTTAAAGAATTGCTACAGAAAGGTGTTAGACTGGGTTATTTTCAGACAATGATGTACATAAAAAATGTAATAGTGAAGGTTGTGTTTTAGCTACATTTTTTTGTTTGCCCAAATTACATGAGGATATAAATAATCCGCCAGGATGTCCTGTTATTTCGGCCTGTAAGTATTTCTTACATGGGATTGGGATTTTACTACATAACATTTTGTTTCCTTATGTTGCAAAAATTCCCTCTTATATAAAGGATAGCTTTGATTTCTTGAATAAGATTTCTACTGTCAGTTGGAATAAAGATATGTATTGGGTAACTTTTGATGTTAAAAGTCTGTATACATCAATCAGATATGAGAACGGACTACATGCCCTGTTATATTTTCTGGGAGACCGTTAACTAATTATTTAATTGATTTGACACATTTTTGTTTGACTAACAATTTCTTTACATTTAATAAGGATATATTTAGACAGAAACAGGGAACAGCCGTGGTGCCACCTTTTGCCCCCATGTATGCTAATTTATTCATGGCTTATGATGAGGTAGAATGTCTATATAAGTATAGATTTATGAAAAAATATATAAAATATTGCTACTGTTACATACATGATTTTATTTTTATTTGTGAAGGGGAAAGGCTGAAGTGCTTCAGTTTGTTGCTGATTTACAGTACAATACATTTAATCATTCATTTGATGGGTTATGATATGGAGAAAGAGTATCTTATTTGAATCTAACCTTAAAGGGCATGGATAGTGGGGGAATTTGTACTGGAGTACATAGAAAGTTTTTGGATGGAAGCCAGTATTTACATGCCACTATTTGTCACCCCCATGTTCTTTCAGCATTACCTTATGGATAGTTTTTAAGATTGTCTAGAATTTGTAATGTTAAAGATAATTTATTAGATGAAATAGACAATACTGCAATTATGTTTTGTAATAGGGGTTATAACAAGGAGGTGGTTAAGAAAGCTATGTATAAACTTTTAACTTTGGATTCAAATAAAAATATAAATAAAAGGTACTAGAGCAGAGCAAAATATAATAGTTAGAACAACAAGAAAGAACAAATGTATTTTGCTACTACATACAATTGGACAAATATCCCATGATATCATATAAATTGGGGAGGAATTTAAAGGACATGCTTGTACATGGAAATTTTATTTTACCAAAAATTAATATGAGCAACTATGCAGTATCTGTGGGTACTTTAAATGCAATAATTGTTCTGTTTGCAAGCATGTGGTGTGTGCTTTTGAATATATAAATAAGGTTAAATACACACCTAAAGGGCGGTTTACATGTAACAGCAAGGGGGTTATTTATGCCCCGAAATGTCCCTGTGGTTTCTTTTATACTGGAGAGACAAAAAGAAGTTTTAAGGTGAGGTTGATGGAACATATTAGGGACATTAAAAACCAAAAAGAGGACAAAAGTATAGCTTGTCATTTTAAAGATGCACATAGTGATTTTTTTGTGTTACAGGGTAGTGTTTTAGAACAAATATATGTTAGGGACAGTGGTGAAATTCTTCTTAAAGAAAAGTTGTTGTATAAAGAATCTGTTTTTATTCTTAAATATGATACTGTGGTTCCCGTGGTACTGAATGGAGAGATTAATTGGAGGTGTTTTATTTAATTAATTGATTGTATAATTGAATAATTAGTTTTTTATTTTTTATATACGGCAATAGATTTTTAATCTGTTTTGTAACTCCTTGAAGGTCTTGTACCAAGGCGCCAGAGAATTTAAGTGATTTGGGTCTGAGCCAGTGTTCTTGGTTTTGTTTTCTTGCAAAGTTGTTTGGATTTAAAGCAATCTTAAGACTTAAGGAGACAATGCTTGAGAATTCTTTATTGTTTAGCCTTTATTCAGTTTCTTATAGACAAAAAGTGGTAATTTGATCGAGGTATATAAGCCTGGCCTTTAAGGTGAAATACTTATGGAAATTTCTCAGTTTGCAAGATCACTAAGTTTATATAAGGCCTGAATAGAATGATCACTTGGTTAATTGAGTGAGTTCTGAATGGTTGGAAGTGATTATTTATTTATTTATTTGCATTTGTTTGCTGCGAAATTCTAATGGGCTAAAAGGCTAGTTTTCAGCAGAGGCCTGTGAGAAAATCTTCACAAATAACTCAAGATAAAGCTACAAAATTGAGTAATACATTTAACAATATTTAAAAGGATGATAATTGTTACTTGCAAAAGCTAAGACAAAAATTCCATGGTTGATTCAAATGATGTTACAGGAAATAATTAATACATTGAACAATGATTTAAGTAAAAGTAGTTAACTGTTTTATACATAGGCAAAGTGGAATACTGTTTCGTACATAGATAAGACAAGAAAACAAAAGTATGTATCAATAAGAAGTAGAAGCATAAGAATGTAAAGTTTAGAAATATAGTTTAGGGGAATTAGTTAGTAGTAGGATGTGGTGGAATATATCAGAGTATGGTATATAGTGGGAAAGTAACTTTGCAAGTAAGCTGAGACAGGAGAGAGGAGACTGGGGTTATGCAGTGGATAGCAGACTTTGTAGGCAACATGATTGGCCTGGTTTACAGCAGGAACAGAGCCAGGTGTTGTTTATGTGTTCCCCGAGCAGTAGTTTGAATTTGGCAGAGTTGCAAATGTTAAGAATGTTTTGAGGAATTATATTCCAGGTTTTAGCTATAGTGCTGGAGTATAAGGAATCCTTGTAGCTATTACTGAGCTTGGTTTTTAAAAGTAGTTTGCTGGAGGATCTGAGAGCTGTGCTGCTACAGTAGAGCTGAACTAAATTCCTAATAGCAGGGCAGTTGTCAGGGTGGTATAGGGTAGAATGGGTTCGTGTAAGTTGGTTGAGAATCAGAAGGTTTGGGAGTTCAATTCAGTTTAGTTGGCAGAGTACTATGCAGTGATGTGATCTTGCTGGCTGGTTGGCTGCAAACCTGGCTACTTTATTGTAACAGCATTCAAGTGTATTTAAGCCACATGTTCTTAAGTCTGTGAATATGGGTGAGGCATATATTAGTGTTGATAGTAAGTGTGTTTGAGAGATGGCATGTCTGGTAGAATCGGTTAGGAAGAGGTTTATTCTGTAGTGACAACCTAGCTTGAAATTACCATTTTTAATGATTAAAGAAAGATGTTGGTCACATTTGAGATCTTTGTCAATAGTGACACAGAGTAGCTTGGTATGGTTTACTGGTTCTATGATGGTTTTGTTTGAGGAGTAGATGATGAAAGGGGGATGAAGACTTATTTTTTGCTACTAGAGAACATCATAAGTTTTGTTTTTTTGTGGGGTTCAAGATAAGTTTGGACTCAGACAGATATTTTTCTATGTCCAGGAAGGATTGCTGTGTTTTTTGTAGGATTTCAGGAAGGGAGGGCCCAGAGCATATGAGGAAGGAATCATTGGCATATTGAACTATGGATGCATGTTGGGTAGCTGCATTAAGTTTAATTCTGAAAATATTGAAGAGAAGAGGGCCAAGTATGGTTCCTTGTGGAACACCTGTGGTGATGTAGTACTGGAGAAAGGTCATTTAGCTATCTAGTGACTTGTTGATGGTCAGATATGTAGCTAATGCACCCTGAGAGGGTGAATTGGGTGAGGTTTAGGGAGGCTAGTTCTTTAATATGTTTTTGATGTGAAATGGTATTAAAGGCCTTTGATAAGTCCAAAAAGATAGATGAGGTAAGTAGACCATTGTTTCTGTGCTCATTGACGGTGTTTATGAAGCTACGTAAGGCTGTTATTGTGCTGTTTTTAGGTTGAAAACCATACTGAGCTGTGGATAGGAGGTTGTTTTTTAAGAAGATGATCAAGGAGTTGAATGTGAATGCATTTTTTGAGTATTTTGGCTATGGGTGAGAGGATGGCACTTGGCTTGTAATTAGAAAGATCAGTGGATCTAACACCTTTGTGTAATGGGATTACGTATGATATCTTCCAAAGTTTTGGTACATACTGTTTAGTGATGGTTTGGTTGATCAGGAGGGATATGGGGTAGGCAATGATGTCTGCAGCTAGTCTGAGATATTTGTTAAGTAGTTGGTCAGCGGCAAGTGATGATGGTTTGAGTTTAAACAGAAGTTTTTATTTTTATGTTAGTAGTTGGAACGGGCTTAAAAAGGAAGGAATAGGGGTTTGTACTTGTACTGCAGGGATTGAAAGATGAGTGTGGGTAACATTATTGATTAGCGATAGTATGGAGTTGACAAAGTACTTGTTGAATTGAGTTGCAACATTGTCAGGGGAGTTTGCTGTGGTCAGGTTTGGAGTAGTGGATTGTCCTGGTTTTAACAATTGGCTTATGGCTCCCCAGAATTTTTTGGGGTTGTTTTTGTATTTTTGTTGGACTAATGTGTAGTGTTGTTTTTTATCATGACTGATTTGTTTTTTTGCTAGGTTCCAGAGATGACGATAGCTATGTAGGGATGCTTGGTTTTTGGTAACTTGATCAGGATGCCATGCTTTATCTCTCTCTTTAAGGAGCAATTTAGTCTCAGCTGTAAGCCATGGTATATGTTTGGATTTTAAACATATTTTCCTAAGGGAGGCTATACTATTTAGGACAGAGATACATTTTCATTAAAATATTGAATAGCTTGGTCAAGGTGTAGATATTTTAAGGGAGACCAGTCATATTATAATAAGAGCGTTTTATAGATTTCTGGGAAAAAGTTACTTTTATTATGAATGTGTTTATAGAGAGTGTCCTTAGGGGTACTTTTGAGCCATCTTAGCAGATATGTGGGCAAGTGTTCACTTAGGGAGTCTGGAAGATAGCCTGATTAGTATCAGGTGGCAACTGTATTAGTAAGAGTCCAGTCTAGAATAGATTGTTTGTCTGTTGTATTTATCGAGGCTTTTGGGATTGTGTATCAATTGGGAGAAGCCATGGAGATTTATATAATTTGAGGAGTTGTCAGAGGAGCAGGTATTCCAGCCTAAGTTAAAGATACCCATAAAAATAGTTTCTGATTAAATTATGCTGAGCACTAGCTGAGGCATTCCATGATAGTTGGGTTGTTGCCTGGGGGGATATAGATGGCTATTATGTTAATACCTTTGTTAGGGTTGATATGAAGGTAGGTGGTAAGTATTTCTACATTAGATAAGTCTGGGGGGCTGATATCTATACATTCTAGTTTGAGATTGTTTTTGTAAAATATTTTAAGGCCACCTCTGTGTTTACGGGTCCTACCATTTCTGTGGATATTATAGCCATGGGTTATGACAAGTTGCCCTTTCCTCACTGTAGTGTGGTCTCGGAGTTGGTACATATAATTAGTGGGGGGTGTGGAGGGCGCAGCCTCCCACAATAACGAATTCACTGTACGGCATTTTTGATGTAGATAGAGTTCACTGTTTACAGCTTTCGAGGATAAAATATAGACCCCCTAGAAAACACCATTGCAATATACTCTTGTCTATTGATTGACTCCCTATAATTTTCAGAGCAAATGTGAGTTGCAGACCCCTTACCCAAAGAAAAGGACATTACAACTGAAAGAACAAATGCAGTCCCTAAGAAGAAATTATAAAGAAAACATTTTGCTTGTTAGACCCACTTTTAAGAAAACAACTAGAGAAAAAGCCATCGCCAAACCAGGTCCTGGAATTTGGAACAAACTATCAAATGAAATAAGACACTAACAGAGCTTAACGGATTTCAAAACTGAGCTACAAATCTTGAGAACAAAGCCAGTTGTACCTGTTTTAAGGACATGGTATAGTATTTATCTTCATTATCCTTCAAATAACTATAGAATTTTCACAATGTGTAAGTATTGAAAATACTGCAATATGTAAATAGAGTAAATATTGTACTAATGTATCTGCACTGTGACTGCATTAACTGCACAGTATTCCAAATATTATAAAATCAGTTCCACAAAGCATTTAAAGGATGGAGTATGTCAATTCCAGTAAACTGTTAAGCTGCAGTCGAAACAACCAAAGTCCACAAATTAAAAAGTTAAGCCACTTTATTTAAAATGTAAAAACAACAAAAAATGAGTGCTTTCATCTCTTCATTAAGAAACTTTATCAGATCAAAGGTTTAAAACATGTACCGCATTTAAATAAATAACTTCCCAAATCAAAAAACAGCTGTAGCACACAGCTCCAAGTTCAACCAATCAGAGCAAATGGTTCATATAATCATCGTCCCATGTGCACATAAATCCTTTAAAATGAATTAACCAATTTCACAGCAAAGTATACAAAATACATGAATAAATAAGAATTGAACAATTCATCTTTCAAGAGCCCTTAATTTTAAAATGCTAGAGATTGTAATTTGATTGTAATTTAATCATTTAAATTGGGCCAGCATGCTGCGTTCAACTGCAGTTGCCAAATACGTTCACTACATTCCAATAATAACATCCACACACCTCCCTTTTCATTCATAAATAATCAGGAACTATAAAACGGAAAAAAAAAATGCGCAGGTTGTTCAGAAACATATTGAGCTAATATATTTGTTTCATGTTTCTGCTTAATGTCCCTCAAATGTTCATACATACAGTTCCTCAACTTCTTATATGTTTTTCCAATGTAAAAACAAGAACATGATGAACATACAGCATAATACACCACCCTTTCAGTGTTAAAAGAATATCTTCCTTTCAAACATATCTCCACATTAATACAAGTTTACTGGCTTCTAAAATGAATTTACAATAAGAACAGGAACCACACTTTCTCATTACACCATCACTACATGTAGTTTTTCTTTGTTCAAAAATAGCTTTCAAATTCTTCCATCTTATATAAATAATAATAGTTTTATTCACAAACAAAATTTCTAATTTCCTTTTCATTGTTCAAAATCTCCTAGTTTTTCATTAGGATATTTGTAATAATGTGGCTGTTGTAACAATAAGTTGTAATGAAGGAACTTTTAAAACTTTCACTATTAACATTCACCTCTTCCAAAGATCCAGCTAAACAAGTAAAAGCATCCTGATTTCCATTACTAACCATCCTGTTCATCAAACCATATCCAGTCCCAACATACAAATTCAGTTTAAAATATCTTCATTCACGTATATTTATGACTTCTTTCATAACTTCACTAACTAATTCAGGAGGCTAACCACTTTTTAAAAATATACTTTTTAATAAACCACATTCCTCAAGAACAGACTCATAAGTGCTCACCATCCTTGCTGCTCTAACAATTTGACCTTTCACAACAGCTTTGTTTTGCTTGAAGGGGTGAGCACTTGTGAAATGTAAAAAACTATTAGAATTGGTCTCCTTCCTGAATATATCAGGAATAAATGTATTATTTTCAATGTCTTTTTTTTCAATAAAACATCAAGATATGGAATGTGAGTATTAATTATTGTATATAGAAAGTTTAAAAAAGAGGTAGTATTGTTTATATAATCTACAAAACTTTCTATATCAGTCTTAATTCCCTTCCAAAGTTTGAATATGTCATCCAAAAAGCAGGCATAGAATACACAGTTGGCATAATACAATGAATTTAATAAGTACTTCTTCTCCCATTGGAGCATAATGAGGTTAGCATATAACCCACCACATGATGACCCTGTGGCCACCCCGTCATTTTGTAAAAATAGTCACCTTCAAACATAATAAAATTGTTCTTTAACACAATGTTTATCAATTGTTCAAACATACTGATTTAAATCTGTGGAATATTCTTATCAGAAAAATTCTCACAAAACCAGTCAATCCCCAAATCATGGAGAATAACAGTATAAAGATTTTTTATATCACTAATTTTAAAAAAATGTATCTCTGTCAAAGGGTATACTATTGATTTTATGCAAAAATTCCCATGAATCTTTACATATGTTTATTTCATCCTTTAAAATGTCTTTAATTTATTATCCATTTTATAGCTCTTATGAATGAAAGGGGAGGAGCACGGATGTTATTTTTGGAACGTTGTGAACTTAATTGGCAACTGCAGTTGAATGCAGCATGCTGGCCCAGTTTAAATGATCAAATTACAATCTCTAGCATTTTAAAAATATCTACTGTGCTGTGAAACTGGTTAATTCATTTTAAAGGATTTATGTGCACATGAGACAATGATTATGTGAACCATTTGCTCTGATTTGTTGAACTTGGGGGGTTGTGCTACAGCTGTTTCTTTGATTCAGGAAGTGATTTATTTAAATCTGATATGTGTTTTAAACTTTTGATCTGATAAAGTTTCTTACTGAAGAAATGAAAGCTTTCGTGTTTTTGCTGTTTTTACATTTTAAATATAGTGGTTTAACTTTACAATTTGTGGACTTTGGTTGTGTCAACTGTGGCTTAGCAGTTTACCAGAATTGCCATACTCCTTCCATTACATGTTCCAAATGTTATTTGCATACTTACTGTACACATAATCATATAGCTGCAGTATTATTCTATTCCGGCTATCTTCAAATGCACCTTAACATTTTATATGTCTGTCTACATTCTTTAATTGTACCTTGCTATTTACTGAATGTTACCTTCTGGGCCTGAGTTGTTACTAAAAGGAGTCAATAGATAAGTTCACCAAAGCAGTCATCAAAAAATAAATAAATAAATGAATAAACTTTGTACATATGATATATATATCAAATACATCAAATAAATAAAAATAAATAAATAAATGAATAAACTTTGTACTTATGATATATATATATATTGTTGTTGTATCTTTCGGCTTTTCCTGGTTAGGGGTCGCCACAGGGGAACTCCGGTCCACTAATGATTGGCAGCAGATTTTTATATACCAAGTTGCTAGCCCTGACACACAACTTTCAACGAAGGCACACCCATTCACGCATGTCTCCACACAAAAGACGCTTTAGCTGAGAATCGAACAGGACAACATCTTACTGTGAGGCGACAACACTACCACAGCACCACCACCGCACTTATGATATATATATATGTATATATATATATATATATATATATATATATATATATATATATATATATATATATATATATCTTGTCTGAAAAGATTTGAAGCTTGCATAAACTAAAGCACTGCTGGTGATTCCCTGCTGGGTGAGAAAACCTATATTTTCTGCTTGTGACCTTTTACAGCTGCCTTTTGTTACCTGCCCCATTTTGTTTTCTGTTTTAAGAAATCTGTTTGGCCCGGTGTTTTTGTTGTATATGACAGGTGGACACAAATTATCTAGACTGCTCATTTCACATTTTTTAATTGATTAAATTGTCTCTTGAGTGATACTGAAATACTCAGTGAAATTCTGGGCTTCTGTCTTTGAAAAGATTTGAAGCCTGCATAATAAACTAAAGCAGTTCTGGTGATTCCCTGCTGGTTGAGAAAATGTATATTTTTGTCTGTGACATTTTAGAGCTGCTTTCTGTTACCTACTCCATTTTGCTTCCTGTTTTAAGAAAATTTATTGGCCTGGTGTTTTTGTTCTATGTGAGAGGTTGACACAAATTCTCTAGGCTGATCATTTCACATATATTTTTTTTATTGGTTAAGCTGTCTCTTGAGTAATACTGAAATACTCAGTGAAATTCTGGGCCTCTGTCTTTGTCTGAAAAGATTTGAACCCTGCATAAACTAAATCATTGCTAGTGATTCCCTGCTGTGTTTCCCACCCACATTCTTGTTTGTTGATTTGCTTGTTAAACCTAGTAACTTTAAGCTGTTCGCCAATACTGTAAATTGAGCTTAATAAGCTCCTCCCTTTCTACACTGTTGTTGCTATCCTGAATTATTTATTTGCCTTTCCTTGTGCTTATTTTGAAAAAGTACATTTTGCCTCCCATTGATCTGACTTCATTATCTAGCCAGCTGTTGGATAAAGTAGTGTATTTTTGCACTCTAGTAAACAATTGGATTTACACAAAAGAGGTCAGTGGATTTTCCATCTAGTGCACTGATCTGTTGAGGTTGGGCAAACACTTGAGATTTCTGAATGCAGTTTTATTGGCTTATTAATCAGCTTATCTTGTTTTTTTAGTGACTTAAATTCTGTACAAATGAGTGGCTCTTGGCTCATTTATTGAAAGTGAAGTACTTTTATTGCATAATCACACTTTTATGATCTGTTTAAAGTACACTGCTGTATCTGCATCTTTATGCTTGTTTGTGGTAGCTTAAGTTTGCTGGTGGTACCATTTCTCTCCTGACACTCCTTTACTGTGCTTTTGCATTGGGAGGGCTGGGATTGTTCATCAGGAGGTTGTAGGTGTTTACCTTGTCTATCTGAGCAGGGAAAAACATATCAAAGTATTAGTAGTCTAAACACACAATGTCAAAATTATCAGATTTGCACATTTCTGCACTGTAGTGCAATCTCAGAGTTGATATATTTAAGTGGGGGGACACAGGAGGGCATAGCCCCCTGCAAAATAGTAGAGTTAATCTCACATCTTTTTCAATGAAATGATTGTAGACATTTTGATAATTCAATGTTTTGGGTTGAGATGTTATTTTTCAACCAAATGACTATTAGACATTATGACATTCAACATTATGTCAGTAAACCATATATATATATATATATATATATATATATATATATATATATATATATATATATATATATATATATATATATATATATATATATAAATATAGTTATATATATATATATATATATACACACACACACACACACACACACACACACACACACACACACACACACACACACACATATATGATGCATTTAAAATGCTTAATGGCCAAAAGACTGGCTAGGAAAAGATTGATCACAAAATGTCAAAAACAGTGATAAAACAGTATTTCTGGTACAGTGGGGAATGGTGTTTTGTCCGTTCCCTACTGCAATGCAGTCTCTGAGTTGGTACATATATATATTATTAGTAGGATGGGAGTATAGGCGGTTTTCCCTCTGCATAAAATATGTTTCAGATTTTCACTGGATACACTGACTAGGGGACAGAAAAAAAATGTGGTCATAAGTGCAAGTAAAAACATGTTAACTTTGCTCCAGTACATCCCTAGACGTTTCAGCATCCATATCACAGATTATTTTCTATTTCTCAGCCAGAAAAAAAAAAGAAAAAGAACTTGGAAATGTTGATGCTCACTTTTGATTAGATTTTGGTTAATGCAGTGTCTGTTGCATTAGGAAAAGCTGAGAATACTGCTGAAAGCATGGCTGTCTGGGGCCCCCAATGCCTACTAGTCTGATATTCTTGCAATGTTAAGCTATTTTCTTAAATGTGTTAACTTGGCAAAATTTTGGTTTTATTTTTTTTATTTTTCCATGCATTTTTTAATAGAATTTGCAATGAATGATTTCTTGATTAAAATGACAAATATGAATACTTGTTATGGAGGATACCAATAAAATTAATTTATTCTAAAAGTGTATCAGTTCTGGTTTAAGCACTTGGGCTTCAGGCCAGTTATTTTACATTAAGAAGGTTTGTGGTCTGCACTCTTGTGGGAGGAGAGGCTGGACTCTGCCCTTCTGAGCTGGGAATTTCTGGTTAAAGGCTTATAGTGCCTGCATATTTGAACTGTTTCTTACTGAAATTGGTACACCTTGTTTGCTGTAGCATAGATTAGATCCAGGCCTGCTGAATCTAGCTTTGTTTGTATGCTTGTTGTTTGTTTGCTTGTTATTTCCCTGAAATGCTAATTTCACCTAAAACGTGGCTTTTCGGCGCTTCTGTGGTTCCCTAGTGATATCTGCATTGCTTACTGTATTTATTTCCTTGTTTCACTTGATAGAAAGTTACTGTTTGTCATTTTTGCATTTAAGTTACCTGTAACACATTGCATTTAAGTTACCTGGCACTTGCTCACTAAAGCAATTATATAAGTCAGCACTAAAATATTAAAAGCACTACATCCTCACAAACTCCCCTTGAGTACCTCGTTCCCCATTGGCCCTTTTTTTTTCAGTTATAAAGGAATTCCCAATACTATTCTAGCATGTCCAAAGGTCAGTTGTCAATCTCCTCTCCGGTCCAGCTGGTGAATCTGGGAATCTTGAGGCAATGTTACAACTACCTCATGTACACAGACAACCCTCTCCTCCTCCCAACAAATTCCAACACATGTGATAGATGCAACCATATAGCCATACTGGAGGCTAAGCTCTCTCAACTCAGTACTGGCGAAACCAGTCAGGAGGAGAAGGAAACCACACTCACTACAATTCCAGTCTCACATAGACCTACCACGACAGCAAACCAAACACATAAACACACAAAAACATACTTGGAGGCTCTAAATAAAAATCTGCCTAAGCAGTAGAGACCTCCAAAGCAGACACCCAAGCAACCGCTACCCCAAAACAAAACACGTGCAACACATAGCTCACAAAGCCAGTGTGCCGAACAATCACAGCCCTTAAGGCTAAACAACACACCTGATACACTTGTAATAGGTGACTCTGTTGTCAGGCACACTGACGTCCCGCTCACCAGGCTGAACAAGGAGAAGGTCACGGTGAGCTGCCTGTCGGGCGCTAGGATCCGCCACATAACACAAGCACTCAGGTCACTCCAAGGCAAGTACAAATATGACTCAGTCATTGTCCATGCTGGTGTGAATGACCTGAGATGTACCTCCCTGGACTACATGAAAAGAGACATAGAGGAGCTCTCTGAGCATGTAGCCCAGGCCGGTATGACCCTGACCTTGAGTAGCATCTTACCCTCACCAAGAATGATGCCACAATATGAAGACAAGATGATCAATTTCAACAAATGGCTTAAGTATTGGTGCCATTCAAAGGGGATCCAATGCCTGTCAGCCTGGGATGACATGCTCGACAAGCCACGATGCTTCGCTAGGGACGGCTTGCACCTGTCACCCCTGGGCTTTCGGATATTGGCAAAGGCTCTTGCTACCCTCATAGTGCCTTTTTAGGCAAGGCTCAAAGACAAACCCACCTCCATAGATATCACAAGGGATAAGAAACTAAGAGTAATGCTACTCAACGCCAGAAGTCTAAACCTCAAGATGCACGCACTCAAAACTCTCCTTAGCATGGAGAACATCGATAACTGTGCAGTAACAGAAACCTGGTTCAAGGCTCCTGAGAGCACCCCAACACTACCAGGTTATACCTCATACCATGCTTTTCGGCCCCAAAACTTGGACCAAGCCACAAAAGGAGGGGGAGTATCAATATTCGTCAAAGATACCCACACCTCCAGGTTGGTGGCACAGCACGAAGCATCAGAGACTATCCATGTGCAACTAACAGTGGGTAAAACTGCCTTCCAGTTTATAGCCTGCTACAGACCACCCTCCCAAACCCAGGAACTCCACTTGGCCTTCCTGAGAACACTGGAAAATATGAAGGTCTCTCCAAACACCATTATATTGGGCGACTTCAACTACCCAAACATAGACTGGGAGCATTACTCTATCTCCAACACCCTAGCCCAAAGGTTCCTAGAATTTATAAACTCAAATGCTATGGAACAACTTGTTACCACTCCCACAAGAGGGGAAAACATACTGGACCTGATCATAACCAACATGGGGACTCTGTGCTCCAGACCAGAAGTGTATCCATCACTGATAAGATCAGACCATAAACTAATCTCAATGGATATTCCCATCCCGACTCCACCCCCTGCCCTGAAAACCACAGTGAAAAACTTCTCTAAAGCAAATTTCACACTCCTCAAAACCGAGGAAAATACAGCCCAGACCACAGAATCCTTTATAAACGCATTCTATGAACACCTTCAGGAATGCATGGATCATGCAATCCCAAATAAAACCAAGACCCAGTCCTCCAAAGGCAGACGTCCAGTCTGGGGGACCCCAGCCATAAACAAACTATACAATAGAAGGAGGATGCTACTACATGATAGAGCAAAATCCCAAAAAGGGAAGGCATCTCTGATCAGTATTAGCAAAAAACTACGGGCACTCATAAAATTGTCTAAGGCCAGCTTCGAGAGAAAAATTGCACAGGACACTAAGGATAATCACAAGGCTTTCTTTAGTTATGTTAGGAACCTAGGTAGGAATTCCCAGATATTCTCAGAATTAGTCCAAAATGACAAAAAATACAGTGAACCCACGGACATTGCCAACATCCTAGCTGACAGGTTCAGTGCAAACTTCTCCCCCCCTCCCCACCAAAAGGGCAAATATCTATCACAGCAGAGTGCTGCCCCCCTGACATCTCAGATGCTCAGGTAAGAGCTGCCCTCTCCAAAGCAAAAAAACACAGCATCAATGGGACCAGACGGTGTCCCGGGCTGCATCCTACATGAACTCCAAGAAGAGCTAAACCCAAACATAAAACTACTGTTCAATTTCAGCCTTACAACAGGATATGTACCCAAAGTGTGGCGTACAGCAACAGTGGTCCCTCTCCACAAAGGAGGTGCCTCAACGAATCCTGGAAACTATCGCCCCATAAGCCTGACTAGCTTGGTCTGCAAAGCTATGGAAAGGATCATCATGGACTTCATAAATAAAGATATTGGGGACCTACAGACACTGGATCCTACCCAGTTTGGCTTTGTTAAGGGCAGATCCTGCCTCTTAAACCTGGTTGATTTCTTTGAAACAGTCACCAAGGCCTACCTGGACCTCGCAAAAGCCTTCGATACAATACCCCACTCGGGCATTATAGATAAGCTCACCAGCTTAAATATAAACCCCTATGTCACTAGATGGGTTGCAAACTGGCTGAAGGACAGAACCCACATGGTTAGAATTGCTGGAGCCGTGTCAGACTACAAACCAGTTACAAGTGGCATCCCACAAGGCTCAGTGCTGGGACCTCTCTTGTTCGCTATATATTTCTCGGAGGTACAGGCCAACACGGAAGGACTGTGGCTGACCAAGTTTGCAGATGACTGCAAACTTGGTGCCATAATCGACCCACCAGCCGACACAAGCATCCTCCAAAAGGGCCTCATAGAAACAGACAACTGGTGCCAGAGCCATGGCCTCAAGCTAAACGCCAAAAAATGTATAGTCATCCCCTTTGGCAAAAACAAAGTGCCCACAAATTACCACATAGGTGGTAATCCATTAAGTACAGAAGAAGTAATTAGGGACCTGGGGACCCAAGTTGATAGTAATCTCTCATTTGACAATCACGTGGCCAAAGTGGTTAGAAAGACATTTTATATAGCCCACCTAATCATGAAGGGATTCACATCTGGATCAGGGGAGGTCATCGTGCCTCTTTACTCATCCCTCATCAGGCCCATAATTGAGTGCAATGCCCCTTTTGGGATGTACCTCACCAGACACCTGCAGCAACTGGAAAGACCCCAAAAGTACCTCACCAAGAGGATCAAAGGGCTCAAACAGATGCCATATGCTGCCCGGTTAAAGAAACTCCAGCTCTACTCAGTGGCATACCGCCTGCTCAGAGGCGATCTGTGCCTGACATATAAAGCCATGTCCAACCCGGAATTCATGGACATGCTGCACCTCAGAAAATCCAAATCCCATCGAGCTACGCGCTCGACAGACTTGAACCTCAGCACTGAAATAAATAGGACATGCTGGAGGGACAGATTCATAACCCAGAGGCTCCCTTCACTCTGGAATAAAATCCCAGTCCAGGTTAGGCAGAGTCCCTCATTGACTCTCTTCAAGAGGAATCTTGATGAGTGGATGGGAGATCGTAGGTTTACCCCGGGTATCACTTCTGTGTCACTGTTAGACAGAGGCACAGTATACTAACCTCGAAAAAGGGCATAGCAAAATTAATTTAAAATGGGTGGCGAAAGCCAAACACACTCTTGCTAGGCTTATAAATGCCCTAGGGCAGATAGCCTAGTATGAACCTATGAACCTATGAACCTATTTATTCTGTACTGGACATTATCTTGCCTGCCTCCTAGATGGAGAGGAAGATATCAGGTTTTACTGTATTTATTGTGTAACTCACTACTTTGGCAAATTATTCTTATACAAGCTTTGAATGATGTTAAGAGTTCAGAAAGTAAAACATAAGGTACTTGTCTTTCTGCAAATTCTTAATGAGCCCTTAGATGTGTAATACTTTTAGCAGACATTTTCTAGTAACGGCTGGTCCTACTTCTATTCCATTTACAATCATCATTTTTTGGCAACAACATACTTTTGACCTTTACTTCCCTACCCAATTCACTGAAAGCAAGCCCATTGTTTCAGAGTGTTAAGTTTATAGCAGGTGTAACCACAGAAAAACATCTTAATTCTAATGTAACGTAAAGTTATAAGACAAACCAATATTGCAAAGCCACTCTCAAGGTCAACAAAAGTATCTTTAATGTTTAAAAATGCGTTTTTCAGTAAAACTGTAACTGCCTTATGTCTTTTCTTCATAATGTACTAAAGAAAATCTGAAAATCCAACAATCACATACTTTTAATGTTTCTTGTTTACTCTTCAGCTAATGATTTTTTTATTGAAAGAAATCATTCTTTTCCTTTAAATAATTCATAACCTTTTTTTTAGTATTCTCAAATATTAATTCAATTCATACAATGCAAAATGCATGTGTGGCACTTAACCATAACTGTATATAAAATATAGCTCTGTCGTTGCCATATGATGGGCTACCTACTTTTTAACATAAATCATAGCTTTTAAAGTATTTAACCATTGTTTTCTCACAATTCTCATACTATTATCAGGGAGACATAAGAAATCCAGATATCTAGCTGTTTTTCAGCCTCAATGATTCATGAACAGTACATTGCTGTGTTATTAAATTCACACTTCTTATAGCAGCTTATGTGAAAAGACTGGAATAATTCCAATTTGAATAATTTCAGGTATCTATTATCTGACTCCTATCAGTCTCTAAAAAGCACAGCGTTATTTTACAAAATAAGCACTTCTCAGAGTTAATCACATGTGTGATAAAAGATAAGGTCATTGAACCCTACCCCATTAAATCATACCATACGATTCAATCAAAAGCAGTGTATTGTTATCTGGTTATTAAACTGATATTTAATAAAAAGCACTGAAATGATAAAGCAAACTCTAGTGATAGAATCCATTGTTCCTTGAAGCAGACTGACTCCTACAGTTTTTCAGTGTGTAAGTACTATGGCATATTTGATAATGTAAGATGCTTTTGAAAACTATGCACCGCCAGGATATTAAAGTTATTTCATTTTTAAGCTGTATGAATCAGTCACACATTCACACTTTTCTCTGGCTGACAAGAAAAAATAACAATGTACAAAACATTCACAACTTGTCCTGATGTGTGTCATTAGAGGCCAAACATGGGAACATTTTGGTGAACTTTAACAGATGCCAACTAAGTTGGTGAGAGCAAGCTGTGGCTCATTAAGATAATAAGTATAAGTTAATATATTATAAAAAATTATAACTGTATTCATTGCAAGGTGTGAGATGCCATACACTTCTCAGCATAAACTGCTAGACAAGGTTTTATGATAGGAAATGCCAAGAAACCATTGCAATTCAAAAATGCTGTAGTGACTTTTAGCCTCTTCTTGAACCAAACATTTTCTGATATGGAAATAATTTCTCTTTTGGTGCATTAAATTTACGAAGTGCATCTGTCAAGGTCTAATAATACTGACAGGCAAATATGGATGATATTCCTTAAGACATACCCATGCCTAGCACAAGCCATACAGCTTGTGTTAGAAAGGAGCTTCTCCCACATTGTGCCCATTTACAATTTAGTGTCATGTTGGCTGCAATGAGATAAAACTTCTTTAATGGCTAATTTGCATGTGTCTGAATTACATTTGCTAGTAAGGCATGCTGATCTCCATGTTGTGGTAGTAAATGGCTGTTTATGTAGACAATGCCAGTACCACCCCGAGTCAGTCTCCCACACACTGATGTACACATAGCACTGAAAACACACACACACACACACACACACACACACACACACACACACACACACACACACACACACACACACACACACACACACACACACACACGTGCGCGTGCACACACACACACACACACACACACACACACACACACACACACACACACACACACACACACACACACACACACACCACAGTCCTGGTACCTGCCCTAGCCTGTCTGCCCTGCAGTAGTTCCCCCCACCTCTGTAGTAGCTGAAGTGCCATTATGTCATGTATCTATTAGGCCCTGCTGGTTAAGTGTATCCCCCTTCACCCTCCAATCTCCATAATGCTGTTGGCAACACCAACAGACCAGAGAGATGAGCTCAAATCAAATCAGAGAGAGAAAAGTGCTTTCAAATGTTTATTCTGAATGTAGTAACTAGCACAACAGTCTTTCACAAAAGCTTCATCAGGTCTACAAGTAAAATCACTCATATTCATTTTTAACTAAAGATAAAAATCATGTGATGTCAGATTCCAAATTCATTAGTAGTTCATTATCAATAATGTAAGGCATCAGTTAACATTTAAACATATAGCACAAGTAAAACCAGCTGCAAAACACGAACTCAAAAGAGAAAACTTGCAGAGAAAACCAGTTTAATAAAAAGCAGAGCTTTCGAGCGTAACCCTTCTTCAATACTAATACATTCAAACACTAAACTCTAGAAGCTTAAATACAGGTCTAAAATCACATGACCAGCAGCCAAATGAAATCATGTGACAGAAAACAAATTAAAAATTAAAGACATATACATATAAATATATTAAAAGATGTGTAGATACACAGTATAAACTATTTACTTTACAATATTGCGTAGCTTAACTAACACAGGTTTTAAACTGACAGTGCTGTTTAAACCAGGATGAGCGTCAGCAGCTAATCTCAATATCCATTCAAATTCTTTGAGCTCAAGGTTGTTGACATCACCACCTCTTTCATTTGGACATAGAGCATCAATCACTCTAAACTTAAATGTATGTGTTTCACCACAAGTTTTAATATGTTTACATAGTGCATTATTGTCACAATTTCTCCTAATTTCAGAATTATGGTCTATAACACGTTCCTTAAGCTTGCGTATTGTTTTCCACGTAAAATGAACTGCATGAGATGCAGGTAGCCAAATAAACCACAAAAGTGGTGTTACAAGTAGCTGTAATTTTAAAATTAAATACTTGTCCATTGGCAGGATGAGTGAAGATATCACTACCATTCCCTAAGACGTAAGCACAGGCAACACAGTTAAAACATGGAAAAGTACCAGTTTTAGCAGCCAATTGTGTATAACAGGGTCTATAAAAATCTTTATAACAGAGTAAACTTTTAATCGTCCTCATATTTTTATATGTAAAATGTGGCTTGGTGCCCAATATAGTTTTTAGTTCATCCAATGCCATCAGAATGGGCCAGTTCCTGTTAATAATTTGTCTAATTGAACTTGACCTACCATTAAAAGTTGTGACGTACCTTATTTCATGTTGAGTAATGGTGTTATTACACTGACTATCTGTGAGGCTTGACCTATCTTCCAAAAAAGTTGGTATAAGTGATGTCTGCCTAGCTTCCATTACATCAGATTTAAGCTTGGATAATAAATTCATATCATATCCACTAGACCCTGTTATACACAATTGGCTGCTAAAACTGGTACTTTTCCATGTTTTAACTGTGTTGCCTGTGCTTACGTCTTAGGGAATGGTAGTGATATCTTCACTCATCCTGCCAATGGACAAGTATTTAATTTTAAAATTACAGCTACTTGTAACACCACTTTTGTGGTTTATTTGGCTACCTGCATCTCATGCAGTTCATTTTAATGGAAAAACAATACGCAGTTTTAGGAAACGTGTTATAGACCATAATTCTGAAATTAGGAGAAATTGTGACAATAATGCACTATGTAAACATATTAAAACTTGTGGTGAAACACATACATTTAAGTTTAGAGTGATTGATGCTCTATGTCCAAATGAAAGAGGTGGTGATGTCAACAACCTTGAGCTCAAAGAATTTGAATGGATATTGAGATTAGCTGCTGACACTCATCCTGGTTTAAACAGCACTGTCAGTTTAAAACCTGTGTTAGTTAAGCTACATAATATTGTAAAGTAAATATTTTATACTGTGTATCTACACATCTTTTAATATATTTATATGTATATGTCTTTAATTTTTAATTTGTTTTCTGTCACATGATTTCATTTGGCTGCTGGTCATGTGATTTTAGACCTGTATTTAAGCTTCTAGAGTTTAGTGTTTGAATGTATTAGTATTGAAGAAGCTCAACATTTAAACATATACAGTAATACTCTATAGTAATAAAAAAATAAAAATAATAATAATAGTGTAAATAGTTTAGTCTTTATAGTCAGATTTACTGTTTATGTTTAAAGCTGGTTTTAATATTACTGCATAATTTAGCCCTGGATATGAATCATCTCTTAAAGATATAATCTATTTATACTCTATACACTCTGTTCTAGTACAGATGTCACCACCTCTTCAACTTACTAAGATTAATTCAAGTGCCATAAATTTAAATACAAATACAAACATAAACAGTTAATTTGACTACAAGTGACTGAACTATTTACACTATTATTATTGTTACCATTTTATTAGCTGTACTTAATTAGTATAGAGTGTAACTGTATATGTTTAAATGATAACTGATGCCACCTTTTATGGCTAATGAACTATTAATGAGTTTTAATTACATCAAACAATGAAGCCAATGAATTCTGGAATTTAACATCACACTATCTTTATCCTTATTTAAACATGACTATGAATGATTTTATTTTATTTTATTTATTTATTTAACATTTGTTTACCGGGAAAGTCCAACTTGGAACAAAGCCAATTTTCAGCGGAGGCCTGAGGAGAAACATTCCAGAAGCATGTCTTTAAAAACCAAAGCCTGTTGTGCTAGTTACTACATTAAGGATACACATTTGAAAGTACCTTTTCTTTCTCTGTGGTGATTTAAGCTCATCCCTTTGGACTGTTTTCTACTTGACTGAGCTCATCTTCATCCATAGCCTGGTACTTGGTTGTGATTCTGTTTTGTTTGTGGACACACAGCTGTTGAACATGAGAGTGAATCTATTTCACAGTCTTTATTCTCTCATTCTGCTAATACTAATGATAAGAGAATGCAATGTTTTCTAAATCTTCTCTCAGCAAAAGATGACCTTCTGCTTAACAATGAGGTACTTAGTTCATCTAAGCAGGCCAGTGATTTAAATACATTCATAGAGA
This sequence comes from Protopterus annectens, assembly GCF_019279795.1. Classification (NCBI taxonomy): domain Eukaryota; kingdom Metazoa; phylum Chordata; order Ceratodontiformes; family Protopteridae; genus Protopterus; species Protopterus annectens. The sequence goes on along the minus strand of NC_056739.1, from coordinate 602,873,513 downwards.
AGATTAACGCTATTCAGAAGAAACTCAGCTCATACAAAAATCTCCAGTGGCAATGGATAACCTTTGATACTTATCTAAAACTGGGCCTTCAAGACTCTAACACAACAAATGACTTGGTAACTGATGTTCCACTTAACAGCAAGAGGAATGAGAAATGACCTCATAGAGTGAAGTTAAAAAAAACCAGAGCCTATTTCTGTTTCCATTGTTGATGCCACAGTTATTCCTGCCTTAGACCCTATTGAAATCCCTCCTTTTCTCATGGCTGCACCTCTGCCAACATGTCAGCTGAGAGACAAAAGCTGGGGAAGACAAAAATCAAAGAGGAAGAGGGCCTCTCAGATCAACCATATAGTACACAACATTTTAAGTTATGTGTTTCCTGACTCTGAAGTTGCAGTTTTAAACAGAGATATGACTTTTATCCTGCTACAGATAGACATCTTTCTGACTATTTAACAGAGGTAAAACGGTTTATTCATCAGTTAAATTTGAAGCTACTGTTTCCTGATAAATTGCAAAGTTTAGATATACCACATAAAAAAGCTAGCACTTTTGTTCCAATTAGTCCTACTATAGTGCAAGCCTTTCAAAATGATATTGTGAATAAGACATTTATGATTTATTTGATAATAGTAATAGGTCTAGAATTAAGGTTTTTAATTTAAATAGAGATGACAACGAAGCTTTGAACAAGATTGTTGACAATATTGATGTAAGACTTAAATGTGCCAATAAAGGTGGAGCTATCCTAGTAATGAATAAACAGTTCTATCTGAATGCTATTTTAATATGTTTTCCAAAAGGGATACTTATACACTCATTACTCACATTCAAGTACAAAATATTGTAAGAAAATTTGGCGATAAAATGTATACCTTACACCTTAATGGGCAAATATTACTTAATTTATTAACTTACTTTCATGTTATCTCCCCTGATTATGCCTGCCTTCTATGGACTCCCCAGAATGCATAAAGATGAACATATGCCTCCACTGAGACGTATTGTCGCATCTAAAGGATATGTTATACAACCTGTTTTATCCTACTTACAAAGTGTGTTGCATCAATTTCTATTTTATTCTAAGTGCTACATTAAAGGTAGTCTAGATTTTTTTAAAGCAACTGTATACATGGCATTCAGGATATAAAATAGTTGTTGCTTATTAGTAACTCTTGATCATGACGCTCTTTTCATGGTAGTAACTAACAATGGAGGTGTTGAATACATTAGAGACTTTCTCTGTAGATATTTGCATCTATATACTGGTGATATAAATAACATCTGTAAATTGTTAACAATTGTTTTATGCAATAATGTATTTCTTTTTCAAGATATTTTCTTCATGGAAAAAAAGTGTAGAAATGGGTACCCCTGTGATTAAAACTTATGCAAATCCTGTTTTGGCCACATGGGAAGATACTTGCATTTTTTAACAGTGAAAATGTCTTTCAAAATTGTCTACTTTTTTACAAAAGATTTGTGGATGATATTTTTATTTTATGGGACTCCAACTGTGGTGACCTACATGAATTCATTAGCTACCTAACTGCCACTACACACTTTTTTAAAGTTTAAATTATCTTCTTCTTCCAGTTGTATTCATTTTTTGGGCATTAAATTAGAAGTGATGAGCAATGGTAAAGTAGAAACTACTGTAAATAGGAAGGCTGCTAGTAGAAATATGTATTTACATTGACTAGTATATACCCCTCTCATATGTTTCAAAATATAGTTAAAGGACAGATGCTGTGAAACTCTAGATTGATTACTAATAAGAAATGAGCATCTGAAAAGCTAGATTTGCTAGTCTATGATTTTAACAGAGGTTATGAATGTCATCTTTTGGAAAATGAATGACTTCAAACTTTAGAGGCGTAGATGTCTGAAGCTAAACCTTTTTTTTTACATCTGAGATGAATTTATTCAAATGAAATAATTATTTTAAATTAAGACTCACTATTATACACAATAGACATATGTGTTCTTTAAAGAAGATTATTTCTAAACATTGGAATATTTTACATCTATTAAACTTACCATAGGAAGTTGTTAATAGTCAACCAAATTTTGTATCTAAAAGGAGTCAAAACCTTAAACAACTTCTCTGTTATAAGGAGCAAGATTTTTTTTTTTTTAACATTTGTTAACCAGGAAAGTCCAACTGGGACAGAACCCATTTTCAGTGGAGATACTCCAGATGCATGTCTTTGGGAGGAAACCAGAGCACTCAGAGAAAACTCACGTGAATGTAGGGAGGACATGCAGTCTCCACAAGGAAGGCACCCCAGCCAAGAATTGAACCAGAGAGCCTCTTGCTGTGAGGCAACAAAGCTAACAACTACAACATTGCTCTGCCCAGACTTGTTTATGTTAATAATAGATACAGTGAAAGGAAAGGAACTTAGGCCTGTAATAAACATAAATTTTGTAAGCATCGCATTTAATTGTATGAACCAATTTAGTCATGCAATCACTACTAAGTCTTATTGGTGCAACAATTATACAGACCGCGATTTTACTAATGTAGTTTATGTAGCTACATGCAATAGATGTACAGCATTCTATGTTGGAAAAACAAATAGAAATTTTAAAGAGTGTATCTGTGAATATCACTGAGAAATAAAATGCCAGGTAAATACTAATGTGTTATATAAACATATCGCAGGGACAGGCTTATGCCACGTGTTTAAATTCATGGCACTTAGATTAATCTTAGTAAGTAGAACAAATGGTGACATCTGCAGTAGAACAGAGTATAAATGGATTATATCTTTAACAGCTGACTTATATCCAGGGCTAACTGATGCAGTAAGTTTAAAAATGGTTTTACAACATAAACATTTAATTTGACTAAAATGAATAAACTATTTACATTATTATTATTTTTTACTTTTAATTATTAGCTGTATTTAATTACTGTAGAGTGTTGCTGCATATCTTTAAGTGTTAATTGATGCCTTACTTTATGGCTAATGAACTATTGATAAGTTTTAATTAAATCTAACAATGTAGCCAATGAATTCTGGACTCTATTACATCATTTTTATCTCTATTTAAAAATGTCTATGAGTGATTTTGTAAACCCGATAAAGCTTTTGTGAAAGCCTGTTGTGCTAGCTACTACATTCAGAATAAACATTTGAAAGTACTCTTTCTTTCTCTCTCTCTGTAGTGATTTAAACTCATCTCTTAGGACTGCATTTTTTAATTTGACTGAGCTCATCTTCATCCACAGCCTGGTGCTACTTGGTTGTGATACTGCTACCAACAGTGCCATACCATCACCAGCAGCAGTATGAGAACAGTATGTCACTTTACTTCATGACTTACTGAAGGTGAACAGTGATTACTCCCACACCTGTTCCCTGATGTGATGTGGCCACATTCAGTACTACAACATGCTGGGGATGACCATGCTAATGTACATGGCCAAGCAATTTCTTGAATCATTCAGACATGTGGATGCCTTCTTGGGAGTGCTTCTGGTGAGACAGCACATAGTTAATTAACATATGCCTCTCCCCCAGAATGCCTCATTAATGTTCAACATGGTCACGGGGTCAAGTTTTCATAGTGCCACATGCCTTCATGGTAGATGAGTGTGCAGCATGGTATTAGGGCAGTTGTTGAATCGGGGAAAGTATCACAACATGTACACATTGCAGTACCTTAATGAATTCCCCCTAAGTCTTTGAAGTTTCAGAGAAGTCTGACAAATTTTCAGACATCAAAATAGAACTAAACACTCTATGTTAGTCAGTTCAAACTAGCGAGTGTAAGAAAAAATAAATATGTTCCAAAAGAACTTAATTAAAAACTCCACAAAGTAGGAAATGTTCAGGCATATTTCATGGAAAAAATAAAGCAAATAAACTAAGGAGAAAATTTTAGTTAGAAGATGGAGAGAATGCTGAACATGTTAGGCTACGGCTCAGGGACAGCAAATGGCCTGCAGATGTCATTACTGAAATACAAGTCGAAGTAAAATAAAAATATAAATGGGCTGTAAAGCACAATGAGTGAGGAGCAAGAATGATAACAGAATCTTATTAGTGATCTAACAGGAGCTCAACTTTAAGTAAATAAACTTGAATAGCAAAGTATGAGAATTCAGATAGTATTATTTATTTGAGCAAATACATGTGTAAGCAAATAAATGCAATGGCTTAGAAACAATAATAGGTTCATAGGTTCATAGGTTCATACTAGGCTATCTGCCCTAGGGCATTTATAAGCCTAGCCCAGAGTTTTGTGGCTTTTGCCACCCCTTTAGTTTGAAGGATACTATGCCCATTATTTTGCTGTGCCTCTGTCAAGCAGTGACACTGAGGTTATCCCTAGGGTATACCTGTGATCTCCCATCCATTGGTCAAGATTTCTCTTGAACAAAGCCAGCGAGGTGCTCTGCCTCACATGTACCGGGATTTTGTTCCACAGCATAGGGAGTCTCTGGGTGATGAATCTGTCTCTCCAGCACGTCCTATTAATAGCTGTGTTGAGGTTTAAGTCTCTTGCCCTTGTAGTTCTGATGGATTTAGATCTTTTGAGGTGAAGCATGTTCATTAATTCCGGGTTGGACATGGCCTTGTATGTCAGGCATAGGTCACCTCTGAGCAGACGGTGGCGACTGAATAGAGCTGGAGTTCCTTCAGTCGGGCAGCATAAGACATATTTTTGAGACCCTTTATCCTTTTGGTGAGGAACTTTTGGGGCCTTTCCAATTGCTGCAGGTGTCGGGTCAGATACATTCCGAATGGGGCATTGTACTCAATCATTGGTCTGATGAGTGATGAGTACAGGGGAACGATGACCTTCCTTGATCTAGATGTGAATCTCTTCATGATCAGGTGGGCAATGTAGAAGGTCTTCCTAACTACTTTGGCAACGTGAGTGTCAAACGAAAGGTTACTGTCAACCTGGGTCCCCAGATCCCTGATAACCTCTTCTGTGCTTAGTGGATTGCCATCTATATGGTAACTAGGGGTAACCTTGTTTTTCCCGAAGGGTATGACTATGCATTTTTTGGCGTTTAACTTTAGGCGATGGCTCTGGCACCAGTTATCAGATTCTATGAGGCCCTTCTGAAGGATGTCTGTGTCAGATGGGTTTTCAACTATGGTGCCCAGTTTGCAGTCATCTGCAAACTTTGTCAGCCATAATCCTCCTGTGTTTGCTTGTACTTCTGAAAAGTAGATGCCGAACAAAAGTGGGCCCAGGACTGAGCCCTGTGGGACACCACTTGTGACAGGCTTGGAGTCTGACATGGCGCCAGCAACTCTGACCCTGTGGGTTCTGTCGCTTAGCCAGTTTGCAACCCATCTTGTGATGTATGGGTTTACATTTAAGCTGGTGAGTTTTTCAATGATACCCGAGTGGGGTATTGTGTCGAAAGCCTTTGCCAGGTCAAGGTAGGCTGTGTGGACTGCCTTGCCCTCGTCAATGGCCTTGGTGACTGTTTTGAAAAAGTCAACCAAGTTTAAAAGGCATGATCTGCCCTTGACAAAGCCAAACTGGGTTGGATCCAAAGTCTGCAAGTCCCCTATGTCTTTATTTATGAGTTCCATTATGATCCTCTCCATAGCTTTGCAGACCAGGCTTGTCAAGCTGATGGGATGGTAGTTTCCGGGGTCGGTGGAGGCACCTCCTTTGTGAAGTGGGACCACCGTTGCCGTACGCCACTCCTTGGGTACGTATCCTGAGGTGAGGCTAAGATTAAACAGCTGCCCTAACTGCATTCCTCATTGAGTTTGTGGAGCACACAACCGGGGACACCATCTGGTCCCATGGATGCTGTGTTTTTCACCTTGGTGAAAGCAGTTCTCACCTGAGCATTTGAGATGTTTGGGGGGGCTACAATCCTCTGGTATAGATATCTCTCCTTTTGGGGGGGAGGGGGGGGTGAAATTTGCACTGAACCTGTCAGCCAGTATGTTGGCAATGTCTGTAGGTTCAGTGATTTTTACATCATTTTGAACTAATTCTGAGCATATTTGGGAGTTTCCTCCCAGGTTTCTAACATAGCTAAAAAAGGCCTTATGATTGTCTTTTGAGTCCTTAGCGATTTTTCTCTCAAAATTTGCCTTGGTATAGTGATATGTTAATGGCAAAAGAAATATGGCAAAAATATGAGATACAGGTAAACAAGAATTGTCTTATTTCTTCTCTGTACAGCTGTGGTGAGGTCTCCTATAGCAGCAGACAGCAGGAGTCATGGTTAGAGCAGGTGACCCAGTCCTCCAGTAAGCCTGAATAAATTAGTATATAATAACTCTGGGGGTGATTTAATAGAGCCTACATATTTTTGTAACCATGTAAGCATCGTGCCATGATGCCAACATGAGGACAAACAATTTTAGATTCATTAAGCACTACTGAGTGGCATGCACTAGAGTGCCAACACAGAAACTTCTATGGCATGCAAATCACCTCATAAGCAGGTGAATCTCAAGCAAATGAGGCAGGTAGAGTGATCCAGCAAGCAGGTGGGTAGGTCTGCAGACACTGTGTGAGTGTCTGTAGTGTACTTAGAAAAATTACAGGTACAGGACTGTAGACAGATGGAAGAGGCTGTAAAAATGCAGAGAGATACACAGAAATGGCATAGGACGCACACACACACACACACACGCACACACACACACACACACACACACACACACACACACACACAAACGCATGCACACGCACACACACACACACACACACACACACACACACACACACACGAGAAAAACTATTGACTTTGTGTATCAAACATCACGGTAAATATATTAAAATAATTTATTTTTTTTAATAATCTTAGCATGTTTGTGCAGTGCACCGCAGTGCACAAACATGCCTTATTAACAAAAAACTTGGAAAAATTAAATATTAATAATATGAGATAGAAATATGTTACAGAACCTTGCCTGTAGTATCTAAAATGGTGCACTGGTGTTGCTAACATGGAAGGGCTTGGAAGTGTATAGTATCCAGGTTGTGAGCATGGATCCCTATGCAAACGAGGTAGAGATACTGAATAGCATAATGAGGTAACCGTGTCTGGATATCCTCTCTGTGTTGGCAGAAAACCATGTTGGTGTCCACAGAGGAGGTAGCTGACATCAAGAGATGGTGTGTCTAATAACTTCTGAGCTAATTGGAACTTAGCTGCACCTGTTTGCACGGTGCACCGCCACGCTGAGCGTGGAAGCCTGGAGGGGGTGTGCACTGACATGTAAGATTTGTTTACCTACAGGGCATGTGTTTCCACATGTTTGTGTGACTCGCTGCTGTGCTGAGTGTGACAGTTTGGGGGGTTATGCACTGACTACTAAGCAGTGTTTACCTATGGGGCGCATGTTTGCGTGCTCTGCCACAGTGCTCAGAGTATCTAAAAGGCCAATGATGTATTAATTAGTGTTGATCCTTGCTTAACTTCAACTAGGGCTATTAAATGTTGCCAATAATATATTAGGCAGGTGCACTGCATCATAAGTAGCCAATCACTCAGGCGGCACCTACAGTAGAGCACTATAAATTATGCATACACCTTACAATCTGATATTTACCAATACTCTGCACCACTGGAGTACAGACTTGGGAATTTTAACTGAAAGAATGCTAGGGGCTGCTGCAGGTAGGGGTTCTATTCCCACTCTGCCCAACATGGTGTGTGTTTTATTCATATGGCATATGTATGATAACCTATGTAAATTAGACATAGGTAGGGTTTTGCATCATTTTATTTGTAGCAGGTGATGTGGTCCCCCAAATGACTGATCACAACAAGGCTTGCTTATATCAACAAGCGTTGTATGTTCTAAACTGATAGTACTATCAGACATAAGTTGTGCTGCATGCACCGGGTACTGTGCTCTGTAGTGTGCACCAGTACATAGGTAATTGTTGTAATCTATATTATGGCCAACTTGCAGTATGTGTGTGCCTTGGCGTGTCCTGTATGCATTGAGTGGAAGTGGTGCTAGCCTGAATGTGGCCATATTTCTGTGTGAAGCTGTTACAACAGTATAAATCATGTTATGGGGCCATAGCACATGTTAACTTAACTAGCATAATGACCATACAGCCTCAGAATCAGAGACATGTATTCTCCTCGGTACAGGACCAGCACATATTGCTCCAGTCCAAGAGGGAGTCAGGCAGATGCTGTGTGTTGAGATGACAGATGCAAAGCCAATCAAACAGATGGCATATGCTGAGGTGCAGTGAGGTGCTCTGTGTACCATTAAGCAAGGTCTAGTTCAAGGGTGTGTTTCTGTCTGCTAGACAACTGTCTCACACAAGCATATAGTACTAATGTCACATAGTAGGTGAATGTCCTTACAATGAGTTAGCCATCTACTATGCTCCCTAAATATAGGCAGCATATGCACACCAACAAAGTAATACCTTGCCCCGTAGCAGTCCTTATCACAAATTATGGATGCATGTGTACGTTAACCACTGTTATTGTCCTTGGTAGACTGTCATACAGATGTGAATCTATGGAGCCATGCAGATATACTGCTGTACCTTGCTGAAGTCATATTTCTGCTGTGCTGCCATGCCATGCTATACCACTTCAGTGCCACCGTGTGTCCATAGGTTATCACCTCAGACTCCTGCAACAGAAACATATACAGGTCTGTGACATACCTGTCATTGTGTAACAATATCCCCAGTATAACATTGTACAACAAAAGTTCCACAAAAGTATGTTGCATATGCATGACACATGCCAGTATACTGTATATGTTGGTGACCACTTCAAGTGGCATGCAAAACAATACTGCATTACTCAAGTACATGTCAAGTAATATAGTCACTCTGTGTATCAGACACATAGCGTCATTCCTCTGCATCAATGGGAAGGATGACCGGGATGTGGCATAGGTATCATCACTTGCACAGGGTGATGTGTGGGGGTGCTGAAGGCCTAGGCTGGCCCAAACAGTTGACAGCATGTGCGTGAGTCAGGACGGGGAGTGGATTTGATGGGGCATGGAGAGTTGCTGTGTGTGTCTGTAGGTAATCTACATGTGACAGTGGTGTGTGAGTGTGTGTGTGTACACAGTGAAGCTCAGTGCAAGCCCTACACATGTGTATGTTGGACAGCTGTGGAGCACACATAGTAGAGTTGACAGCTCTCCATCTCCAGCCCTGAACATGGGAATTGCCTCCTCCAGGATCATAACTGTGCACGGCCACATGGACTCTCAGCAGATGTTGTTGCTGACCTATGTCCACAGGTCCAATGTCCAACTCCAACCACATGTTCCAGCACAGACAATGTGAGCCCCAATGCAGACACTGTGTCAGCCCACCGTCTGTCCACTGCATCAGTGAACCACTCCAAGGTGTCCCCAATGTGGTAGAGGCAGTCACAGATGTCAAATTGTGCTGCATCATCAACCCTAAGCATATGTCTGGTGTTCAGTTCAGAATGTGCCTGTGCCTTCATGATGGCCTGAAACATGCGCTGAGTGGCCTGTGATGTGACACCTGCACCAGGTGGTGGATGGACAGCGGTCCTCCTATGAGCATCCCTGTCAATCTGACTGTGTGGGACCTCGCCAGCTGTCTGGCTATGGCCAGTGTCTACACTCACTGATGCCACAGTTGCCTCACTGGCCTGTACAATGTCTCCACACTCTGACTGTCCCATATATGAGGCCTGTGGGGACTGGGTATGTGTGGGCATACTGACTGTGTGCAGTGACAATGGGGGCAGAACAGGGATATCAACCTCTGGGATAGACTCAGCCCCTGACTACCCCACCTGTGCCTCACTGTGGCCACCATCATCAAAGTCTGAAGAGACACTGACATCAGGTGGTGTGGGGGGAGGAGACCCTAACTCCCCCCCCCCCGGTCACCTGTAGAAACCAAGACAAAATCAGTATATTACTACTTGCACTACTATGTATGGAAAATCCACAAAGAGTCATACTAATGAGGAACCACAACTACATTACCACTCTCAACATTCTCTCATCTCTGCTTTCAAGCACAGCAGACTTCCTCACAACAACATAGAATTTCACTCAAGACCTTTATAGCAAGCATGTCAGGTAAATCAAGTGACACTTGGCCAGTACAATGTACCTTTTACGTATGCAATATGACACTATACCTGATAACACAGCACATAAAACCCAGTAGCCACAAGGAGGCCTATTTGCTGTGAACTATAACTGAAAATGTGTTTCTGCTTGTTCACCTACCCTCCTTTGATTACCCACCATAGGAAAAGTAGATAACTCTTCCAGCCTGGAACATACAAACATTCTAATGTGGTTATATACAGCATTAGCTGTACTTAGGGTATTATCCTGGCCCACACCCTAATAGCATATGTATGTTCTATAACAAAACAGTATCAAGCTTACCAGAAGCAGAACCACAGCTTTGGATAACTACTGATGGACCTGTAAAAAGGTGAAGGTGAGGTAATTTCAGTACCACTGCATGCTGCAGCACAACAAGGTAATACTGGCATATATCTCACATGTACATTAGCTACTGTGTTACTTGGTGTATTGCTGACATTCTGAGTATGAGTGTACAACTCAGCTAACCCCCCCCACAGCACATATACATGACCCCCACGTAAAGGTATGCACAGCCTGACAGAATGACTGCTATAGTATAACAACGGTGATCACAGTAAGCTTATCGGCATGCTCCTTTGCTGTGGACACTGTGGCACCCACCTCCATGATCTATGGTATGATGGATGCCTAGGAGCTGTCGTGTGCCCTTAGGTTCACCAGGAATTGCTCAGAGGCTGTAAGTGGTTATTCCATTGCAGGCCCTCCACCGGTGATTGCATGATCCCTGGCTACATCAGCTGCCCTTCATCATGCAGCATTCACCATGTCCATAGCGTGGTATTGAACCTGCTCATATTTCCTGCACTGGTGACCAGTCTCATTCACATCCCAAAGTCTGCCCACAATGCAGCCCTCTGTTCCCTGTTATGCCTCCCCCTGGATAGGAGGATGTGATGATGCTACAGTAGTCCTTGAAGTATAAGTTCATTCTTTGCATCTGAGAAGGGACATACCTTCTGCAATACATTAGTCCTGAAACACAATAAAAGGGAAACACATTACAGGATCAGAAACATGGATATCCAGTATGTACAGATATAGGAAGACCAAAATGGCTGGCACTACCCACTGCTTGTTCATACATATCATACCCCACAGTATGACAACATACTACGTGTGTGAATACAACTGAAATAATATCATTACTGAGGTAGTTGTCTGTGTGCCATGAGAGATTCTGCTGTATGATCATGCACACAACACTCTGGTCCACTGTGGTGTGCCCCTTAAGGCTAGCCACACACTAATATGTCATAAGACTAGTGCCAGACAAATGGCAGTGTGTTATTACGACCACTATATTGAGATGTCTAACAAAACCAGTGTGCCACAATGGCAAAAAACAATGCAACCCTGATATATTGTACGTCCCCTGTGTGTGTAAGACAGCAAGGTTTCAATGACATGTCATTACCACAGGTCTAAGACAGGCTTACTGCTGTACTCCCTATTCCTCATACCGCTATCCTCCCGTCTGCATCCTGTTATACACAAAAAACAGTTACATACCTGATGGAGTGCAGTAATCCTCTGTTGAAATGTGCTACTACTACTGTGTCACAAAGGTGTGCTCTGTGTGAAGGAAGTCTCATACCAAATGTTTGCCCATAGCCAGCGGCTTGCATTTTAACATGCTGCTCATTAGCAGGTAATTGCTTCTAATCCAATCTGTGACTCTGATATGGGAATTGCAACCAAAACAGCTGAGTTGCAGAATCATTAGCCAATGAAATGCAACCACTGTGCAATATATAAGGCCTTCATGTAGAACAGGACCCCTTTCTTAGCTGTTGAGATGGAAATTACTGGGGTGAGGAGACTACATCATTGCAGATGGTAGGACTGTAGCAGAAACCTTTATATAGAGCTGTGCGCAGCATAGGCTGCAGCTGCTGCTGCAGTTAATAGACATAGGCAGTGACTATGAACACCTTGGAGGACAACAAGCTGTAGGTGTATCTGTGTCAAACTTGTTGTAGAGGAAGAGCCAGGGTGAGAGTACCCCTGACACTCCAATTATGGCATGTGTTTAAGGTACGTACGTTAGGCAACAGTGTCAGTAACAGAGTACTAGGTGAGATATAGTAATGCTACACGGATATGTGATGTGTGTCCTTACCTGCAAGCCTGTGACTTCCAGCATTGAAAAACAGTTATTTACTTAGCAATGCTTTGTGTGGATAATGAGTGCATAAGTCATTCATTAATTACTGTCTTCACAATAATGTAAATAAAATACAACACAACACTTGGTTTGAACCCAAGACTGTGTGTGTCAAAATGTACTGCATGCAAGGCATTTAAAAGACTGAGCTACAGTGTCAGTGCTACAGTAGGTGTATTTGCAAGATATATGTGCACACATACAGACTGTGACATACATTTACTACATCCATTAGTATGTGCATTGCTTTATATGGATGTATTTTTGGACCAGAGTCCCAACTGAATATGTATTTTGCCATGAATGGCTTAGCAGGTAAGCGTCTACATGTTGCTGATAAAAGAGTACATTTACCTGCTATTACAGGCCTCAGTTACATCCATTATCATGTCTTTGGCTGCCTAGTGGTGTACTATTACTTTTTATTCCAGTTTGCACATTGGGTCTATATCACTTCAACAAAACGGCAGAAGTTTGAACACCATATGTTCGAACTTCTAACTTCAAAGTGCAAAACCATTGAAGGCTTAGAACAGTGATTTTTTTCCCAGGGAAAAAAAATCGCTGTTCCAAGAAACACACACACAACACAAGCATACCAAAAAAACAGCAATCCACACACATACACTTAAAATCCTACATCTAACCCTACACTAAACTGTAAATACACTACTATCAATCCACTTAACTTAACCCAAACCCTAAGCCTAAGGTCCGTCACTAGCGCACACTTACCTGACCTGCGCCCTAACCCTAAGTCACCTATCCCGCCCTAACCTTAAAGTCTGTCACTATTGCACACTCACCTAACCCATGCCCTAACATCTGCACAATCACACACTTACCTGAACTCGACCCATATCTTTCCACCACAGTGCTGAAAATCATGAAGCCGCAGAAAAGGCCCACCAAATTCTTTCCCTGGGAAAGAATTCGGTGTTCCGTGGCTTCGTGATAATCAGTTTTCGAACTTCACAGTTCGAACATATGGTTTTCAAACTGATGAAATTTAGAAGAACTGATAGGAACCCTGCACATTGTGGTGCAGTGCACAGCTCCACTGAAACATGCCTAATGACTCTAATTGTCAATTACTATGTTTTGTTTAAACCACCTGTTTTAATTAAGAGTTGTGTGGTGTGGCAGGTTAATGCCATGTCCTGCATGTGTGATGGGCTTGGGTTTGAAACATGGCAGAGATGTTTATTTTGTACAACTCTTACAATGTTAGAAACACAAATAGTCATTATAGCTCTATTTAGCTGAGCTTAGCGAATTTGTGTGATGTGGCACGTTGTACAGCTCTGCACTAAAAATATAAAGAAAAGAAAAAAGGGGAGATACAAAAGTAGTGAAATGGGGGTGAGCAGTAGGGAAAACATAGTGAAAGGCAGGGAGGGATGAGTAGGAAGGGTGTTGGACAGAACCATAACTATCCATTTCATGTACAGCAACAACTGTGCACTTTAACAGAATTTAAAGATGAATTTGGATTCTCAAACCTCAGAGAGAGGGCTGAGGCAACATAACTGCATTGTCAAGTCAATTGGACTGAATTATGTGTGTCCAATGGATATGTCTGCAAAATGGAGAGCTATGTATGGGATGATTTTTTTGGGACAGGTGCTCATTTTATTTAAGGTGAGAGTGGAATGTTAGGGAAGGGTCATAGGTACATGTGGGGAGGTAAGTTGGGTAGGCGAGGATGCATTTGCAAACAGACAAGGCAGACAAGAGAGCAGACAGGGGTGGTGTTTGACACATGAGGGGATGAACACCTTAGATAGGGAGTGTATTGGGGACACATAACCCTACATGCCTCCAGACAGCAGCAGTGTGACTCATGTCCCCACCCATGGGACTGTCAACAGTGCTCCATTACTGCCTGAGAGTGGCTGTGCTGGAAGCTGGGCACCAGGGCAAGACTGCTCCACCAGGGTGGCCAGCATGCCCTCAGTCATGCACAGATGGTGGTCATAGCCACAGTGGACTATCCTGTGCACCAGGACTGAAAGCTCCACATAGGTGACAACACCTTCTCTGCCACCACTCCCTGTCCCCTGGGGTGGTACTACCTGACATGGCAGGTAATGCAGGGGGAGTAGAGAGGGCACCAGATGTGCTGGGACCAGGTGCCACAGCCAGTTGAGGCAAGATAGGGGGATCAGCAGATCTCGTCTACCTTGACGTGCTGAGGGATATGAGGTATAGCAATACATTATGGTTAGCAATAACCAAGACAATGTTAGTATTAACAGACTCGAATATATATATATATATATATATATATATATATATATATATATATATATATATATATATATATATATATATATATATATATTCATCCAAATACATATTGCTGTATAACATGTGCAACACAACATTAAGTAGCATAACAGTTAGTATGGTAACAGCATGCCAGTAAAAAGTAAACCATTGGGCCAACAAAACATTTAGTTTAACAAATATGTTAAGATTGCATCATAATAAAACATGACAGTAATCAACCATATTTTCCAATATATAGTTAGTTTAACAAAATATGTTATTATTAAATCGTAATAAAACATATCAATAATGCAGCACATTTTTTCCAAAATATAGTTAGTGTATGTTAATATTAAATCACAATAACAAATAACAGTAATAAATAAATGAATATAAGGGGTGGGGAGAGAGAGATAAATTCCATTACTGCTATTACAGCCTATCCCTCAATACACTGAAATATATACTCTACAGGTGTGTAGTGTCAGGTTTGTGTAAAATTCTCCTATAACTGATGGCGCATGTACATACCTCTTAAGCTGTTAGCATGCATCATTACGGGCCAATAAGTAACAAATGCAGGTACACCATTACACAGAAGAGTTTCACATAATGTGGACTTACATAACTATCCAGGTATTCTGTAAACAGATTTGGTAATATGTTGAATTCTAGGTATTAATTTATTTGCTAATCATGTGACAGATGGATTAGGTAGGTTTAATTACATTACAAGAAATTGTGATACTTGAGAGGCATGTTTATGTACAGCAAGTAAACTAGACAGGGGTCATGCCTTAGTTGGCAGGCATGGGAGTAGATCCCAATAGCTGTGACTGCAGGAGACATCTGCAAATAATGTAATTGACTGCGGCAACCTAGTACAGACATGCAAGGGATACAGCCATGCTGGGATTACTCAGCTTTATTTATGACTCAACAATGTCAATGAACACATTCATGATATTGATGTTAACATTCTGCAAAATCTAAACACACTATCTGCACATAATATGGGCCACCTCACCCATATATTTGTTATGTTCCTGGTGTGAGAGAAAACATGAGCATTACATGACTGATACTGACAATTTAGTGCTATGTACCACTGGATTCGAACCCAGGACTGTGTGTGGCAAAATGTACTGCATATATAGCATTTAACAGACTGAACTACTAAGTCACTGCTGACTGTTGAATAACTGATACTTGCCTGGAGATCACGTGGAACTATACTATGAATTGAGCAATACAAGTTACAGGACATTCCTCTGGCATTCTAGTACTATTACAGTGTTATAGTAGACTGCAGTGACAGTAGAACACACATGTATAAAATACAACCATACTGCATATATGACAAAAGCTGTATTTTAAAATAAACAATGCTAGTAAACACATTTTCTTGTTATTGGTTTGAATTATCTATGAAGTCCACACACAATATCTGCCCATGGACTGGGCTACCTCACCATTATACCTTTATTACCTGCAGTCTGAGGAAGGGAGAGCATTATGTGACTGATACTGGCCTGGAGATAGCCTTGGACACTACTATGAGTTGAGGAATACAGTTTGCAGACCATTAGATTTGCTGACTACAGCTTTTACAGTGTCACACTTGGTTGCAGCAACCTTACCATAGACAATCACTGCATAGAGGTCTACTGCAATGGTTTTGACAAAACACAATCCTGCTGAACAATAGTTTGCTTACTGTTATTGGTATTGCTAATGCTTTATTGATATACAGTTCTTCTTGTTCATTTATTTCACTACAGCTCTACAGCTATTCTTCTTCTTCTTTCGGCTGCTCCTGTTAGGGGTCACCACAGCAGATCAACTGTTTCCATTTCCTCCTGTCCTCTGCATCTTGCTCTGTCACACCAACCACCTGCATATCCTCTCTCACCACATCCATAAACCTTATCTTAGGCCTTCCTCTTTTCCTGTTACCTGGCAGCTTCATCCTTAGCATCTTTTTCCCAATATACTCTGCATCCCTCTTCAGCACATGTCCAAACCAACGTAATCTTGCCTCTCTGGCTTTGTCTCCAAACCTTCCAACCTGGGCTGACCCTCTAATATACTTATTCCTAATCCTGTCCATCCTCGTCACACCCAGTGCAAATCTTAACATCTTCAACTCTGTCATGTCAAGCTCTGACTCCTGCCTTTTTGTCAGTGCCACTGTCTCTAAACCGTATAACATAGCTGGTCTCACTACGCTCTTGTAGACCTTCCCTTTCACTCTTACTGGTACTCATCTGTCACAAATTACTCCTGACACTCTTCTCCACCCACTCCATCCTGCCTGCACTCTCTTCTTCACCTCTCTTCCACACTCATCATTACTCTGAACTGTTGATCCCAAGTACTTAAACTCATTCACCTTTGCCACCTCTACTCCCTGCATCCTCACCATTCCTCTATCCTTCCTCTCATTCACACACATATATTCTGTCTTAGTCCTGCTGACCTTCATTCCTCTTCTCTCTAGAGAATATCTCCACCTCTCCAGGGTCTCCTCCACCTGTTCCCTACTCTCACTACAGATCACAATGTCATCTGCAAATCTCATAGTCCATGGAGAGTCCTGTCTGATCTCGTCTGTCAACCTGTCCATCACCATTGCAAATAAGAAAGGGCTCAGAGCTGATCCTTGATGTAATCCCACCTCCACCTTAAACGCATCCATCACTCCCACCGCAGACCTCACCGCTGTCACACTACCCTTGTACATATCTTGTACCACTCTCACATACTTCTGTGATACTCCCGACTTCCTCATACAATACCACAACTCCTCCCTAGGCACCCTGTCATATGCTTTCTCTAAGTCCACAAAGACACAATGCAACACCTTCTGACCTTCTTTGTACTTCTCCATCAACACTCTCAGAGCAAACATCGCATCTGTAGTGCTCTTTCCTGGCATGAAACCATACTGCTGATCACTAATCATCACCTCCCTTCTTAACCTAGTTTCCACTACTCTTTCCCATAACTTCATGCTGTGACTGATCAGTTTAATCCCTCTGTAGTTACTACAGCTCTGCACATCACCCTTATTCTTAAAAATCACAGCTCTTATTACCCACTTATTGCATGACAGTTCTACATGCCCATTTATTGTAGTACATGTTTTCTTGTGTATACTTTATTGCAGTAAATCTTTTGCCCTTTCTTGCTTATTGCACTGCAGCTGGCATACTAAATCCATACTTACCATGCTCACAGTGTGACCTGGCCAGGCACCCAGCATGGGACTCGACATTGCAAGCCCTCTCAGCTGCAGCTGTTGGGAGAGAAGTACATCGTTTTGCATGCCTGTTTTGCAGACCTTCAGCTTACATATTGGTTAGACAGAGGAAGGCATACTTACATACTGATAGAGCATTCCCAGATGGATCTTCCTGGACCCAGGTGTTCTGGGTTCCCTGCATCTTCCTTTTTAGGTTCATCAAAATGGTGACGACAATGCTCACCTGTGCAGGGATACCAGTAACGCCGGTGATTTCCCTGGCCAAATGGTCCCAGGCCTCCGACTTGCACTCTGAGCCCTGGAATCTGCTCTGTATCAGCCAGGGTTCATGGTTCTTAATAAGGAGCCTGACCATAATCCTGGACTCCTGAATGCCCCATCGCTGCACCTTCACCAACACCACAAGCCATACCAACAGTTGAATGAACTCCAATGACTGTTGCAGAATTCCCACCTATTGGGCTTAATATAGCCTGGACTATTCCACTCAGGAACAGGGTTCAGGCAGGAACAGAGATAGGCCACACTGGAGATAATAGCCAAAATATTTAATGTCCACAATGAAAAAGATTAAGTGCTTTTGTACAGATACTTCATAAGAATCAATGAACAATATCATCCAGCACTCTTAAATACCACACCCTTAATCCCCTATCCAATGAAACTGACACATACATTAAGTATTAAAATTAGAAATGTTAAAAATTTACATCATTAATATGCATGGCATGCTGCTGAGGGGGAACCATGGCTGGGTACATAGATACATTCCATGCAGGCTGTACACTGTGCCTACATGGATTTTTTGTAATCCTGGGGTCTGCGTTTAACTGATTTCAATATACACATATAAAAAAATTAGTGAGAAGGTCACTGAAAAAACAATCAGTAAAAACAAAAGCTAGAACTTCCATTGACTGACTTCTGTTTTGCAGTGACCCTAATGATAATGGATATCAGCTGGGTATAACAGCCCTGTGTTTCTAATGCTTAATCAAACACTCTGTTTGTGCTGTGCTGATGAGGTCATAACAAGGCTGAAATATGCATATCCACAGCTAGTGGGGTTTGGTTTTATTGGCCTGAAATTGTCCATTAAAATGATGAAACAAGTCATGGGCATTCAGAATCACCAATTAGCTGAAACACCTGATGTTCATAAGGATCATTTGCATATATCCCACATGCCTCTGATACAAGAGGATTGGGAGGTCACTCAGTGGAAGTTCTAGCTTTGCTGGAGTTTTCATTTTGTTTTTACTGATTGGTTTTTCAGTGACCTTCTCACTCATTGTTTTAGTTTGTTGTTTGGGATAATTTTGGAGTGACCCTAATGATAATGGACATCAGCTGGGTATAACAGCCCTGTGTTTCTAATGCTTATTCAAACAGTCTCTGCTGTATTGATAAGGTCATAACAAGGCTGAAATATTCATATCCACAGTGGAAGTTCTAGTTTTGCTGGAGTTTTCATTTTATTTTTACTGAATATAAGCACATAAGGAAATTATTAACAGTAAGGCATACAAAATTATCTGAAGCAATAGAGTGCACTCTGTACTTTACTGCAAGCAAGAGAGATGTCAGTATACAATTGCAGCACTTCTGTATTTAACTGATTTTTATTACTGTATATAAAGAGATAGTAAGTGAAGGAACACATTGCACTCTCTTTATTACTGCAAGCAAGATTGAGACAGATTTCAGTATAAAAGTACAAAAACTAATGTTGTTAAAGTATATAAGCAAATTGCTGATAGATATTAGTAACTGAAGGAATAGTTTGCAGTATATCATGGATTTTATAAGTTGTAGTTATGTATGATGGTGGTGTTCTTAATGCTGTATTGGAAACAAATGCATATCAGGCAAAAATGTGACCATTATGTTTGTGTGGTAGACAGTAGCATGTAAACCCCTCTATAACTTGATAGCAAACACTCTCCTGCCAAGTAAGCATAAGCACTTCTTATAATATTTCATCCCAAAATTGTACCTAAGCACTTCTGACAACATTCCACCCCAGTGTTTGCATAAGCAGATTCTGTACACTTTCAAATAAAAATATGAATAAACATTTCACATAAATTCTCTGTTTTACTTCAGTAAAGATTTTTGAATGTAATAAATGTTACACTGTGTAGCATTATGTGTGATTGTACTGATTGTATTTTCTCTTTTGTCTCCCTGCCAAACCTTTTCTCTGTTTTTATTTTATTTACATATCCCATTGTCTTTTAGTATTTTATTTCTGTCTTATTTATGTTCATTTTTGCACAGCTTCAAAATCCCTTGGAGTGACCTGGGCATGTACCTCCCAGGTTAGGGATCACTCACCCTCTACCCTTCTGGGGATGTCTTTGCAGGGTCAAGGTGGTGGCACCAGTCCTGCAGGCACCCCAGCACATGGCAGCCTTGAAAGCCTCACAAAATGGGGGCTTTGGAACTTGGTTTAGAATGTGGTAGAAGAGGTAATTGGTCATAGGATTTACCCAGTTGAGGCTCCACTGCAGAGTATAGAAGACACATTGTCCCAGCTGCTGCTGACTACCGCAGGACTCCACCTTCTCTACCTTGGTATCCTTCACTTCCCAAGCATCTGAAATTTTTAAGGCTCTGTAGGCTGGGATTCCTGCAGGTGCTTCAGCTATTCTTACATTAGCCAAGCAAATAAACCACAGGAGAGTAAAAAAGGCTGTAATCAGTTGTAACATAAAATCAGCTCGGCAGCAAATAGTCCACAAATTCTGGGATAATATCTCTCGGCAGCAAATAGTCCACAAATTCTGACAAAAAGATGGACAATTGTGATAAAATCCAAAAGTAAATCGATTTATTGAGAAAATAGGCAAGCACTTTCACTCAAAAAGGACTTTATCAAGCCATATACTAAACAAACTAAAAAGGCGCACTTTTTAAATGCCTGAAAGTCCACATCACAATGACATCACTTCCCTTTGCAAATCTTAAAGGCATATAACAAAAAAATAAAGCTACATATCTTAAATCATCAAGGAATAAGCTCATAAACAAGGTGTTTCATATAAAATAATCATATTATACACTAAAAAATATATTCCTCATATAAAGAACAAACTCAATGGTAAAATCTAGAGATATATGTTAAAAATTTATGCAAGTAAATATAGATTCGAATGTATATATCATACATAGAAAGTATATATCATACATAAAAAATGTGTGTTTGTGCCTAACAATATCACATGTTCCAATGCTGTACTATGCACAACACTAGGATTTGAACACTAGGAAATTGGGGGGTACTCACAGTTGACCAAGATTTAAAGGCGGTAGTAGGGGATAGGCCCAAGTTTACTTATAAGAATAGGAAGAATTTGCATAGAATACTATGTTATCCTAAAACTTATATAAGCCATACAGAAGAGGCCTCCAGTTGGGGTATGAAACCATGCCACAGATGTAATTTCTGTCAATATATAGACAGTGAACCCCGATTTCTACATCCTGTGACACTTCAATACTTTTTGTCTAGGGTAAAAGCTTAAACATTTAGTTTATTTAGCAAAATGCGCATCTTGTATGGCGTTTTTGTTGGTAAGACTGACAGACGTCTTAGGGAGAGGATTAGAGAGCATGTCTATAACATACGCATTAGGACAATCAATAATGCACTCTCCAAGCATGTGATGGAGACATCAGATATAAATAGTTTTAGGTTGCAGTTACTACAGATCAATCCCCCGAGCCCTATAGGAGGGGATATTAGAAATTATACAGAGACATGTGAGTTAGATTGGATTATCAGGTTGAGGGCAGACCGTAAACCTGGCCTGAATGATAATACACCTATTAAACCTTTATTAAAGAATAGAAGGTTGAAGATCTGAGATATTATTCCAGAATTTGTGGACTATTTGCTGCTGAGCTGATTTTATGCTACAACTGGTTTACAGCCTTGTTTTACTCTCCTGTGGTTTATTTACTTGGATTGTTTTGCTGTTCTGCACGGAGAGCATTTACTTCCTGATAACTTAGTTTTTGCTTTTATATTCTTACATTATCTTTCCACCTATACCCTCGTATCTATTTCTCACCCATACTACCCCCGATATAAAAACATTTGGAAAAAAAAAGGTCTTCCCCCTCTTTAGCACAGCCGACGTGATGCTTTTCCTATTCTGTTTTGTGTCTCTCCTTTTTCAATCTTTTGTATTTCCCCTTTCTATTCTTTAATGAAATTATCAGAGGGTTCACATAAAGATACCCCATATAAAATATATTAAATCCTTATAAAATATATTAAATCCTCAATAGATACATTCAAGAATCATGCATACCAGATATTTGGAAGAAAGCATTTGTCATTCCTCTTCATAAAGGCGGCAACAACTCTGACATCTCAAACTTCTGTCCTATTGCCATTCTATACTAGAGAAGTGTATCCATATCCAGCTAATAAATCGTCTAGTGAAACACCAACTGCTTTCCCCTACTCAACATGGCTTCAGGCCCTGACATAGCACCAACACTGCCCTCATTTCCTTCTTAAACACAGTAAATAGAGCTCACAATGCTGGTTCCTTAGTTTCTGCTCTCTTTCTCGATCTATCAAAGGCATTTGACACCATTTCTCACTCACTACTGCTCACCAAATTCTCTAACTCCCCCACCCTACAATGGTTTACCAACTACCTCACAAACAGGCAGCAATCCACCAAATGGCACCATTCCTCCTCCTTCCCTTTCATTACTGCTAATACAGGAGTTTCCCAAGGTTCAACTCTGGGTCCCCTCCTCTTCAACATATCCGTCAACAACTTTCATCAAACTCTAACGCATAGTACTGTCATCTAATATGCAGATGACTGAACAGTAATCTGCTCCTCCAATTCCCTCACCGAATTACAGCATCTTTCTCAAGAAGCATTCACCTGTACTGAGCACTGGATGTTCCAGAACCACCAAGCCCTTAACCCAAGTAAAACTAAACTTCTATTATTTACCCCCACAAAAGCTAACCCCATTGAAAACTCTTTATTTACTGTTAGCTCCTCAACAACACTATCATAGAAGTTGTCCCTAGTACAAAATTGCTAGGTGTCATCATTGATGACAAATTCACTTTTGACCTTCACATCCACAGCAACATAAAAAAAAACACATCAAAAGCTAGGTGCCCTATACAGACACAACTATTTTCTCAGTCTCACTGCTAAAAAGGCCCTAGCTTCATCATTTCTGCTTCCAACTCTGCTATGTTGTGCCCCCATCCTCACCAACCTGTAATCCTCCCTAAAAAGTAAGCTTGATGCCTGCTATAATAAAATCGCCAAATTTGCTATAAACGCTAAATACTCAACCCACCACTGCTCCTCACTTCATCAACTAAATTGGATAGAATCTCCCCATCATCTTACTTACCTTCAATTAACTACAGCCCACAAAATAGTCTTCCAACCTGAAAGCTGCCCATCACTGTCATCCATACTGACCATGTACCACCCCAATAGCCACCTCAGATCCGAAAACAAAATGCTGTTATCTATTGAGAAACCCAAACTCTCAGCTGGCCAAATGCTGTACTCCTATGCTGACTCCAAGCTATGGAATAATCGTCCTCCTTCACTCAGAGCAATCAGTAATCCTGCCTCCTTTAAAAAATCACTTAAATTACATTTTTCTCTCAGTGGCTTTGCTCTTGTACCCCACCAAAAAAATCCCAAGACCTGATTTCCCACTCCGGAATATGAATCTCTATCTAGCTTTAAAAGTTTATCACTGCTCTTCTCTACCTTCCTGTCTCTTTATGTCACTTGCTTCTTTTAAAACCTACCACTATTCTTCTCTGTACTTTCCTGTCTCTTTCTGTCGCATACTTCCTATCTTTTTCTGTTACCTGCTATACACCTATCAATCTTTAAAAACCTACCACTATTCTTCTCTGTACCTTCCTGTCTCTTTCTGTCACCTGCTTCCTGTCTCTGTCTGTCACCTCCTATTCACCTCTCACTCATTCTGTCCACCCTATAACCATACTATTCAGCTTGAACCTTACACATTGACATACCTATTCTCATGTTTTTAACTCAGATAATTTGAATCCTTCTTTCCTGTTCACAGCTGACATTTCATACACTTTGCCATTTCTCCTATTCACTTTCTCCCATGTGATAGTAACTTCCCATATGACATCATCCTATATACTAGCCTATCTCTTTCTTTCTTTTTTTCTTTCTTTTTCTCACTCATAGAGTAAGACCTTTGTTTATAATTAACAAAATAATATCACTGTTAAACTTGTGTTTTTATTTTCAACCTTGTATCGTAATTTTTATGTATCAATATTGTATTTAAATATTTTGTATATATTTTATAGGTTCATAGGTTCATAGGTTCATAGGTGTGTACTAGGCTAATGGTCCTGGAGCCTTTACAAGCCTAGCCCATAGGATTACCATGTCATCATGCCACCCAACCTTAGTTCCTAGTGCCTCTGTCGAGTAGAGCCACTGGAGTGATCTCCGGGGTGAACTTTCTATTTTCCATCCACTCATCAAGATTTCTTTTGAAGAGGGCCAGTGAGGTGCTCTGCTTGACATGTATGGGAAATCTATTCCATAGCATGGGCAGTCTCTGGGTTATGAACCTGTCCCTCCAGCATGTTCTGTTGATTGTGGTAGTGAGGTTGAGGCCTTTGGAGCGTGTGGTGCGGAGGGATTGTGATTTCTTTAGGTGTAGCATTTCTAACAGAGCTGGGTCAGATATGGCTTTGTAAGTCAAGCAGAGATTGTCTCTAAGTAAGCGATATGAGACAGAGAATAGTTGGAGTTTTTTGAGTTTGTCCATATAGGACAAGTGTTTAAGGCCTAGGATCCTCTTTGTGAGGTACTTTTGTAGCCTCTTCAGTTGTTGCAGGTGTCTAGTGAGGTACATGCCAAATGGGGCATTGTACTCAGTGATTGGCCTAATGAGGGAAGCGTAGAGGGAGACAATGACCTCTTTCTTCCTGGATGTAAAACCTTTAGTAATGAGATGTGCCACATAGAAGGACTTCCTGACCACAGTGGCAATGTAGTGGTCAAAAGAAAGGTTGCTGTCAGCTTGTGTTCCCAGATCTCTTATAACGCCTTCTGTGTTCAGTGGACTACCATCAATGTGGTAATTCAAGGGAAGCGGGTTTTTACAAAAGGGGATGAAGACACATTTTTTGGCATTGA
Organism: Protopterus annectens; assembly: GCF_019279795.1. Taxonomy (NCBI): domain Eukaryota; kingdom Metazoa; phylum Chordata; order Ceratodontiformes; family Protopteridae; genus Protopterus; species Protopterus annectens. The sequence goes on along the minus strand of NC_056739.1, from coordinate 602,848,514 downwards.
GCTTAAGGCCATAGTTCTGACACCAGTCATTGGTCTCATTGAGACCTTTCTGTAGGATGTCAGCATCACTTGGGGAGTTAATAATAGCTCCCAACTTGCAATCATCTGCGAACTTTGTCAGCCAGAGTCCCTTCATGTTGGCCTGGACTTCAGAGAAGTAGATACCAAACAGGAGAAGACCCAGAACCGAACCCTGTGGGACTCCACTCGTGACTGGTCGGCAGTCTGACTTGGAGTCAGCTACTTTCACACTGTGGGTTCTATCTGTGAGCCAGTTTGTAACCCACCTAGTGATATAGGGGTTGATGCCTAGCTTAGTAAGTTTTTCTATGATTCCTGAATGGAGAATGGTATCAAAGTCTTTGGCCAGATCAAGGTAGGCTGTATGAACCACCTTACCTTCATCCACAGCTCTGGTGACTGACTCAAAGAAGTCAACCAAGTTGAGCAGGCATGATCTACCCTTCACAAAACCAAACTGTGCAGGATCCAGAGTTTGGAGATTCCCTATATCCTTGTATATTAGGTCCATGATGATGCTTTCCATAGCTTTACATATCAGACTCGTCAGGCTAATGGGGCGATAGTTCCCGGGGTCTGTAGTTGCTCCTCCTTTGTGAAGAGGGATGACTGTAACAGTGCGCCATTCGGTGGGGACAAAGCCTGAGGTGAAGCTGTAATTGAACAGGGCACACAGGTGAGGTGCCAGTTCACTCTGTAGTTCATGTAGAACACAGCCAGAGATTCTGTCAGGTCCCATAGAAGCTGTATTCTTGGCCTTGGACAGTGCTGTTTTAACCTGTGCAGCAGTAATACTGGGTCTCTGTCAATCTACTGGTATTGTGTCCATTGGGGGAGAGGGGTAAAGTTAGCACTGAATCTGTTTGCCAGTATATTTGCAATATCTGTTGGCTCAGTATAGGAGATACCATTGTGCAGTAGCTCAGAGCAAATCTGGGTATTACCATGGAGATTCTTTATATAACTATAGAAGGCCTTGTGGTTGTCTTTACTATCTGCTGCAATTCTGTTTTCATAGCTAGCTTTAGAAGATTTGTATGTTAATTTTAACTTTGTGGAGCTTTTCTCCCTGGGCCTCCACTGAAAATGGGCTCTTATAGGCACAGTGGACTTTCCCGGTCAACAAATGCTATAAATAAATAAATAAATAAATAAAATAAATAAATCCCTTTATTTTTTTAAAGTATCAGTAATAAAAGCTATGCATTCCACAGCTTATCTCAGGTATTTTAAATGTGACTGCACATAGCCATATCCATCCCTAATAGCAGAATATATATGAAATACTACAAAGTAATATTAAGCTTATGGTTTTCACATAGTCCTTTATATGTAATTAATTCTTGACTTTAGATAACTTATGCTTTTGCATGTTTTTCAAAATGTCTTCACTTTCAGTTAGCTTATTCACATTTGAGTGTAGCGGCCCTCCTTGTTATTAACCATTACATACGTGCAAATTGCAGGACTATGAACACCACCCTAAACCTAATCCTGCCCTTGTTTCTAAGGCTAACTTTATACCTTTTTAGGCCATGCATTTTAGGACCATACATAAATCCATATTTTTTTTATTTACTTTATATTGTCTTAAATGTATTGATATATACTAGATAGCTTTAAATTATATGTATTGATTAATAAAGCAAAATTTAAGCCTGTGCTTCAGTTTTAATGAACATTTTTTCCAGCAAAAAAGTGAAATAAAATTAACCATTTCAGAACATTTCATTCATAAAAGATCACTTGAACTACTGTCAATATGCAGAAATATCTGTACTCATCACGCATACCTCTCAACTGTCCATATTTTCACAGAATCTCCTGTTTTTTTATTCATATTTGTTGATGTATTATTCCTCAGAAAATGTATGGTTTCTAGCAAATCACTGAAGACTGAAGTAATTAAACAATGACAGACATTTGAGTTTCAAACTCTATATCCTTCTGAAAATACACGCTAATGCAAAAACAGTTATTCGATCAACTTTCTAAGTTTTTAGATTATTAAGATTTTGGGTCTCTGTTCCCCCATTATTTTTTACTTTGCCCAAAATTCTTATGCTAGGACGTTGATAGGTATCCATTACTGTCTGCATGTGCCTCATATGTCCAACTGTAACAAAAATAACTATAGTGCAGTATTTTAACTTGCTTTGCAGAAACACACACTAGTCCCACAAGTACAGATTAATAACTGTTTAATGTTATCTACTCAGCAAGGTCAGTTGATTTTATTCATGTGGTCCGGTACCCAGCAAATATAGCCACCATACTTCTCAGCTGTCCAGATTTTCACAGAATGTCCAGATTCTTGCCTCATATTTTGTTATGTTCCTCATAAAATTTTGGTTTTATGGAAAATCATCAGAAAATAATGACAGACTACTGAATTTCAGACTTCACAGACTTCAGAAAATGTATGCCAATGCAAAACCTCTTATTCTCTCAGTTTTCTATGATTGTACAAGCAATATTTAAACATTATTGCTATTTTTTGGTCTTTGTCCCTCTATTATTTATGGTTTTATCCAGATTTCTTGCTCTAAGATGTTGAGAGATATGATCGCCACATTGTTGTCTATGTGCACCTCATATGTCTGGTTATGATAAAATAATAATAGTCTCAGTAATATATTTGAAGATTATTTCTCATAAACACACAGTAACCACAATAAAGTATTCTGAGTTAACTCCAGTCAAATGCACACTAGTCCTGCAACACCATGTTAATGACTGTGCTAAATGGGATCAGAACTTGAATTTGATATATATATATCCTCTAATGGCAATGAGTTGAGAAGTCAGAAGAATGAAAGCATAAGCTGGACTTTGCTGACATTCATTTAGGCCTTATTATCCTAAATGCATGATACATACTATATTTATTGCTGATGTTATGTAAGTTGTTCACAGCTTTAAAAGGAAAAGGAGGAGAAGTTAGTTAAATTGCTAGTATAATTTCCTTCAAAGAAGGTCAAGTGCTGCAAGCAAGTTTCTTCTGTCTGGCCCATACATAGAAATGACACAGAAACAAAAAATCTAGCCCCCTATCTAGCCCTTACTCTGAAACACACAAACATTTGAAGATATACACCCAATCCCCTAATACCTTAACTTCAGTATATCCAAAACATCTGCCATTAGACTCCAAAAATTATTTATTTTACATTTTCATTAATCCAACTTTCACATCTCCATACAAACAACATTCAAATTTAACTCCACTTCTCCAAAATTTTATTCAATCAAACATCCACACACACACACACACACACACACACACACACACACACACAATGCTAATAAATACAAATACTTCATTTTCAAATTCCCATTTGAAAATGATTAACCCTCAACATTTATACATCAACACAATTACATCTTTATTGCCTATCATTTGACAAATCATTAAGGATCCATATGTCTAATGAATTATTTTATTGCAGATTTTACAAATTGATTCAATGAGTCTTGTATAAACATAACTGAAGTAATAAAAAATGACTCAAGGAACTTCAGGACAGGCTTTAACGTGTATATGTGTAGTTTTATACATGAAGAGAGTTCATTGGCTCTAATTTCAAAATAACTTGAAAAAAGGTAAAGTGTTAATTTATTTTCCAAACAGATATATAATGTTTAAAAATATTATTTTCAGCACTTCTCTTCAATGTTCAAGTTAGTTTTGTCTCTTAGTCAGAATTGATTTTACCTGAATATCTATTGTAGATCAAAGTGTCACATGATGCTCTAGATGAAAAGCCAAAGTCAGCAGTGTCATCATGAGGTTAGAAATAAGCACTGACTTCAAGATATTCATTTCATCAATCACTTTTGTCATGAGATTCAATATAGCTTTCACAAAATGTGGCTTTGGGTTATATGAATGACAATGTTTTATCAGAAGAGTCAGTCTACTCTGAATGATGAATTTCTTGTCCTGACTTTTCAAATTATCTCTCTTCATTCTGGATTTATTTCGAAGTTGTTTTCCCTTTTAGAGACATCAGGGATATTATACAACGTCCTCATAGATGAAATTTAAATGTTAAATTCACATGTAAAAGATATGTTATACTAATTTAGTTATTGTTATTTAATGTGCAGAAATTCTGTACTTTCTTAGAATGTTATTTACCTTCTGCCTCTGTGATACTCTTTTCATATTTACAATCCACATCCATATGGGTTTCCCACAGTAGACATAAATCAATCTAACATGCCATTTACCTGTGGCCATATTGGGTGTCATCTACTATGTATTTTTTTGCATATCATTAAGGTATTATAGCTATAAATTGTTAGCAGGAGAGTTGCTATCAGATTTTATAGTGATAGCATATTAAACATTCCAAAATGTTGTCCAAGACTAGGATTGCCAAATAGGTTGATGTAAACATAATAAATTTCACAAATGGAATTCTTAAATAGTTATTTTACAGGAGAAACAGGTTATGTTGCATTGCCCAGTAAAAGTAGTAACATTCATACATGCTTTTTGTAGTCTAGATATCTAATCAGGCAGACTGTTGTTTTAATGGGTTCTACTGTTGCATATCAGTCTTTTAAATATTTCTCTGCCTGCAGTGCATGTATTTGGATGAAACTCTCCCCCACCCATTATTCTTGATGCTACTACACTGAGGCATGCTTCCTGAGAGGTCTCTATGCAGCTTTTCTGTAGTGCTTTAGGAATTATCAATCTTTTTTCCTTAATATAAAGAATTAGGTTTGTGTCTGATAAACTTTTATGTGTTTGACAAAGGATGTCAAGATATTCCCCTTGAGAGCAAACTGAATTCTTTGTAGTGCATAGAGTTTTTTTCTGTTTCATGTATTACCATTTGCAGAAAAAAAAACAGTATACACTCCAAACTATTTTACAGCTTTGAAAGCTATAAAGCACTTAGTGCTGTCACATCAGAAGTGTCCCTCTGATGAACAAGCCACTTTAAAATTTGTTAGAAACATTTACATTGACATTCTTCTATTTCTGGTGTGAAAACAACAAAATATTTTTCAGCTTTTAAATCAGTTTTACTTTTTGTTACAGAACTGTGATAGCTGCCTTCCTTTATTTAGTTTAAACTCATAAGGCTACAAACTCATTGACTGTCTTTTATTTTCTAAGATATATATATATATATATATATATATATATATATATATATATATATATATATATGTTTTATATAGGAGAATGTTGACATATTATTAACATTTATAGAGATTTTTTAAAAAAACAGGAAGTTAATTAATTATGACCAATGACGTAGGTGTTGGGTGTATTCAAATTATATGTTATGAAGAAGATTTTGACTCTGATGATGTTTCCAGACTAAGGAAATGAAAGCGCTAAGTCCATTGATGTGAAAAGTCAAAGTCTGTGCCGTTATTTTTGTTTTTGTTTTATGTTTAAATTAATGGAATTGATTTTGGAAAGAGGTGGCCTTTATTGACCCCGGAAAGGAACTGGAGTTTTTCCTGGATTATTGGTGTCTTTTATTTAGTGTGAGACTAGAACTTAACAGCACGGAAACTTGCTTAACAAAACTTTGTTAAATATATTTCTTTTGTCAGAAAGAATTCTTCAGAATCTCAAAATCCTAAAACCTCGAAATTCATATGGTCGAGTTTTAGAACTTCGCAATTCTGAACGAAGATCTGTATACAGAGCAGAATATGAGATTTCCCTTTTCATCGCAATCTCAGAGTTGGTATATTTAAGTAGCAGGGGTGTGGGGGTGCAGTGGGGCCCTGCAGAAACATTGAAAAAGTTGTTTTTCTTTATTATATTGGATTTATTTTGGAATCTCGATATTCCAAAACATCGATCATATGGTCTTGATCATATGAAATTCAATGTTTCGGAAATTCGATATTCCGAAGTGAATCCCAGAAAAGTGCTAAGCAAAGTTATACTTTTCCTGAATTTGGAGCATGCACATGAAAATGGCATGGCTTGATATACAATCAGTGTATTTGTCTTCCTTTATTTAGTTAAACTCATAAGACTATAAACTCATTGACTGTCTTTATATTGTATTTGGGTGTTTCCATGTGGGGGTTGTATTAGTCTGCCTCCAGTGGTCTGCGATCAGTGATTGGTGCATAGTCCTTGCCAAGTAAGTACATAGCCCATACTCACGCTTCTGCCATTGCTTCCTTTTTTCTGCTTGGGAGTATCACTTCATCCCATAATGACAATGGTTTGTTGTTGGCACAGACTGTTATGGTTTGTTATCCTGCACATGGCTTAGGATTCACTCCAGAGATACTTAACAGGTACATATTTCTATCAGTTGGGAGGGGAGGGCTGGGTACCCATGGGACATGCATGCTGTCTGTGAGTATGAGTGACAGTATAGCATTAGTGTTTCTGATCTTTGCCATTGCTTTAACTACCCTACTGCTCTTTGCCCATCTTAGGCCATCCAGATGCTACATCTTTTTCAAACAATCCCTCTTTGATGTTGTGATGGAACCAAAAAGCTGTGGTTTGCCATATCTGGCTGGCTTCATATTACATTGGCATTTAAAGGCATTGGCCTGTCATGTATGGCTTTTAATTTCAGTATATCAGGTATCAGATGGCATTTGTTTACCTGACAACATGAAGCATTAGAACTCAAGCACATTTTTTATTAAATCCACAGCTTAATGGTTGGTCATTTATTGTAATGCTTTAAACACCCTTCTTTCTTGCACTGTGTTCTGTCTACATTCTCCAGTAATTATGTAATCACTCTAATTTCATACATTGTCTATACCTAGTATGACTACTAATATGTTGGACTATCTCTGATACGGAGCGCAGACCTAAGATTGGTTTCCTTTTATTTGATGAGAGCTACATGCATGGAAAAGATGACAATGTGTCTACCATCTGAGTGAAATCTAAGTTGATGACATATTGATCTCAGTTCCAGCTTAGCAAACAGCTTTGCCCATAGGGTTCACTGATTATATTATCTACAGTCAGAGTCAAATGGATCTGTTTTGGCATGATTCATCACTACCCTTAAGACAATATATACTGTGATGATAAGAGGTACTGTAAGCCATGCCAGTAGAAATAGGGCAGTGGATTTGTAACATATGTCAGGTAGCTGGAATTTTGCAAATAATTATATGTAATTTGTATATCAAACTGATTTGTACAGATGCTTGTGCTGAAAATGTATTTGGTTTGCTTGTGTTAAAATGTATCAGTGGTGTGTCCTGCTGGAAGGAAAAGAGTTTACATGCATTATTGTAACTGTTTAAATGTATACATTGTAACAGCAAATACTGGAAGTGAAGAGGCTAATCTTAATCCACCTGACTTTGCAAAATATCCTTGAAATTAAATTACTTTATGGGTTAATCCATAAAGCTGTTATCCCACAGTTTTGAAGGGAACTAGAGACACAATGTTCGTGCTAGAGAATAGGTTGTAGCTCCTGTATGAATAATGAAATGGTTTTATGGTTTTATGACTTCCAGCAGCTGTACCACATCTGAGCAAAGCTCTCTCTGTGTATTGTAACACATAGGTGCTAAACCCTGGTAGCTTCTAATGATGAGGGATAGTGTGGGAAACAGAGTCAGATGACCAGATGTATGTAATGTTATTGTTTACAGAAATACTGTTTTAATATTAAATGAGACTGAAGTCTCAGGAGCATTCTGTATTCTTTCTTGGATCTGACAACAAGGATCACCCACCCATCTTGCCCTGCTCTATTCAGTAAGTAGGTAAAGTAATTATTTTAGTCAATCAGAAATAGATAGTGAGATTAGCTAAATACTGTTTTTCATATAACAGTATGAAACTTTCCATCCGTATTATATTTTTTTCCTCACAGAGTTTTTATTTTCAAATAATATTACCATCAGTGTTATTTTTAATATTCCCTGTGACTGAAACTCTGGTATTTACTGTAAATAGATATTTAGTATTTTCATGTTCTTTTATTATTTATTATTAAATATAGTTAAACTTCTTATTGTGGCTGGTCCTTTTTAGAAAATATTTAAGCTTTGAGAGTATTTGCATATATTTATTTGGTGACAGATCTGGCCACTCCTGAGGCCTTGCTGTTTGGTTGACATCATCATTTGTATTAATATTAACTTCTACACAGTATAATTGGGTACCCTTGTA